>NW_026555652.1:0-55110 GCF_029017545.1 Prosopis cineraria | reverse complement strand
TCAGCAAGTGGTCTAGCCACCACCACCGATGCTCCGGTGGCCCAGTCCAGTAGGGTGGTTTGACCACCGGCACCAAAGCTCCAGTAGTCGATGATAGTAAAGAGGTTTTTTTAAAAAATTAAATAATGAGGGGCAATTTTGTCTTCTCACACTAAAAAATATTATATTTTGGTCCGTTAATCTTGTAGTGTGAATTTAGAATCATTCGGTCCTTCTTAGTAAATAAAATCCTCCAGAGGTCCTTCACTATGATTTTTCCTATTATATATAATATGTACTCAATCCTAGTTCCTATTACAGGGTGCCTTCTAAAAAGATTCTTTAATCCTTAATAAAACACTTGATGGCATATTAATTATGTTTTTCTAATATTATTCCTATTTAAAAACTCATTAATTATGAGAGTTAATATTAATGCAGATTTTAAAAAAATTCATTTAAATATGGGTAAATTAAAAGTTTATTATAATTTTAGATAAAGTTTATATCTTAATCACCTCTTCTGAATTCGGGGAAAGGAATTAGAAGTAGCTTATATGGGAATATGAGGTATACAATAATGCATGTACTATATGTGTATATTATATTCATAACATATTTTAATGTTTGTATGATTAATTTATTTCCTGTGAGGTGTTCCAATGAACACCGTGTTTTGTTAGTGATTTCTAATAAAATTTAAAATAACAGTGATAAAAATACTAAATAGAAAAGTAGGAAAAATGTATCCTTATTAAAAAATAAAATAAATAATATCTTCATAATTTTTTTCTTGTACATTAAGCTTGAAATTTTTTTTAAAAAAATAATAGTGATATTATTGCATAAAATTAATGAGACTTTACTCTTTATGATATTTAAAGAGTTAAGGTATAAATATATCTCAAAATTTTCATTTCATATAGGCGCACCTAATATCCTGAAGTGTTTTTTTGGCACAATGGTGCTCCAACGTTTTTCAAAATGGTATAATGCTGCTCTGCCATCAAGTTTGACCACATTGACCATTAGTCAAACCCTCAATTGCCACCTAAAATATTTCAAGAAATAAAAAATTTAAAAAACAAAAATAAAAATAGATGCACGTCAGATACACCTAGCTTATCATCCTCGCCCCTTCCTTTGTCTTATACATCATTGGCAACCATGATGCTTCATTTCCCTTATACCTTGCCAGACAGCGACAACTATGGCAACAAAATCAAATCAACACCCCAAATCAATAAATCGATATCATCCAAAAGTAATAAACCTAGACCAAGATTGAATCAAAAAGGCAACAAAATAATAAACCTAGATCGAACAAGCGAGCAGACACAAAGAGGTTAACCTAGACCAAGACGGTTAAGAACTCAACCCAAATATGATCAAGAAAGAAGGTGGCCAATCAACTAAACTTAAATGAAAGTGAGCATGTAGAAAATCTAACAAATGTATTCAAGGTAAAATGGTCGATCAACCAGAGCCATGTTTCCAAATGATTAACAAAATCTAAATCATGAACGCAACCTAGATCGAGAACAACCCCCTTTCACTCTTCCTCTTCAAAATTGAATCCTCACCACACTTCGTCAAAATCACGTTGAATCCCTACCTAGCGTCATCCTGTTGTCTCCCTCGGCATCATCCATTGTCTCTGTCGCTACTCTTGGACCTACTCGGCGATGCTGCTTTTAGGTCGACCCGCTTGCATTCTTGCTCTAATTCCTGTTCACAATCCAGATGATGATTCAAGGTTGAATCGCTCGTATTTGATGAATCCGCCCAGCAAAAAATCACTTGTGCTTGACAATGAATCTGGAAATCAACTCCTCAGTGAACAAGGGAAAGGAATTAAGGTCAAAATCGAGGAATGAAGATTGATATTTGGGTTTTGGTTCCTCTTGATATTTAGGTTTATGGATGAAAGAAGAGTGAAGAAGACACAGGGATGAAACAAGAGGAAGATGTTTACATGGCCAAAAGAAGCAAAACAGAAATGAGTAAAAAATGACTTGGACTCACATGTAGCAGCCATGAAAGCATTTAACAGTGTACCAAATTGATAAGTTAACGATTAACACTAATGGCAGGGCAACACTGTACCAAATTGAAAACCATTGGGGTGACATTGTGCCAAAAAAAAAAAAAACCTTGAAGATGTGAGGTACACCTGCATGAAAACTTCAAGGATAGATTTATACCTTAACTCATATTTAAATCCCTTATAATAATCTTGGCCATAGCAAAAAATGATGGGGAAATGACACTTGCAACTGCTAATGGAGAAAATGACATTTGTAGTTTGCAAATTTTTAAATACTGCAGGATAACCACTTGAAAGTTGACAAGGAAAAAAATAGGAACAAAATGCCACTATTTGTTAAATATAGGGAGAATTACAAGTCAAATTTCTTATTCAACGTTTGAAATAATATGGGGTCTCTATGGAATTAATTAAGTTTGGCCAACTTAAGGCTATAGTTGGTCTAATTAGGATGTAAAATTCATAATTTAATATATAATTATAACCTTAAGTAGGTATAATTAACTCCATGTTATATCAAGCGTTAAACAAAAATTTGATTTGTATAAATTTTCACTTGTACATTATGATGTTGCAATTGTAAGCAAACCCAAATTAATAAAGGTAATATTGTCTTTACATCCTAACCTCTAATTATACTCAAGTTCCAAGAAAGTTGGCTATAGTTTATAAATTTTGCATGACTTATTTATAAAATAAATTTTGTTGTATGGAACCTATCCGTAATTTTTCATAAAATATTATATAATCAGAAATCCATTGTCCAAAATTAAAACTTGAAGCAAAATTAAGATATTCAAATTAAAGTGCGTTTGTCTACATAATATTAGTGTGAAAGATAAGAAAAATCATAGCACCAAAAAATAAAGATAAATCAAACACCAAAGAAAAAACAAGATGAGGTAAATCAGTCTCATCACGTTCCCTCCATTCACAAAATAGATGTATTAATTGGTGCATGAGAGATAGATAAAAAGACAAAAGTGAATAAATGTAATAATGACATATTATCCGCGTACATACATAATCACATTCTCTCATGTCACTCTCATGATACATGCATGAACATATACATACATACATAGAAGATCCAATTCAGAAATTAGCCATCCATGAGCATGATTAATGATCATCTGATGATGATGATGATGATGAGTTCAACATTAAAGCAATGAAAGCTGTAGGAGAATAGCAATTAACAGCTCTAATGTACGCAATGTCCAAACTCTGATGAGAAAATCGAAGATCATAGTTTCGTTTTGTGATAATCGAAGCTTTTCGTTTCATTCCCTTTGCTATACTTGAAGCATTCAAATCAATCAACCTCATTCTTTTATTATTGTTGTTGCTTTTGCTTTTGTTGTCGTCGTCGTCTTTGTGGTATATCTCGCAGAAGAGTTTCAGATCCTTCTTGAATATTCTCTCTGCTTCAGAAACCCTATCATACACAGACTTCATAAACGACGGGTCGTTTACCAGAGCGTTCCATGACTTGCACACGCACAACAATATCGCCATGTCTTCAATCACCAACCTTGACAGTATCTCCATCATTAGATTCCCCCAAGGATGTCGTTCATGGATACTTCCGATGATGATGATGATTTCTTCTGAGAATTTTCCTTCGTCATGATGATATGATTCTCACGTAAACGTCGCGTTGAAATAAAAGGAGACAGATGAGAGCTTTGACTATTAATAGAAATGTATATATGTCTAAATTTTTCTCAATTCGGGTCAAACGGGTTTGAATTAGGGTTTGAGAATGAACCCTAATTTGCATTCATCATAATAATATAGTGTCGGAGAAATTAATGAAAGATGTATCGATGATGTTTGGTTTGTGGGTTTGGGACTGTTAGGGTCTGAGTTTGAGGATTCTGAGGAAACAAATGCAGATTTACAGAAATCAATGTTGACTTATTTGTCAACGTTAAGGTTGAGCATTTATATGCAATAATGCAGAAAAAATAATAAACTGAAACAACAATAATACACAGCATACACCTGGAAAACAGAAATGTAACCTGAAATAAACAGGAAATAGTGACCGGACTTTGAACAGAAAGGAAACGACTGTGAAGTTATCAACAAAAAGAAGCCCGTATTTTAATAAAATAATCAATATTAAAGTTAATATTAATTATAAGCTATTTCAATATATTTGAATTCGTGCATTAATTATAGATATATCATATATCTATTAATAGTATTTCAAAACTATCTAGATTTGGATTTGATGAGTAGCCTAAGTGTATTCACTCAAAAAATGTCTTAATTATAGCTATTAGATTAATTTTATCAATACTTAAAAATTATCAAGATATATTTTTCTTAAAAAATCAAAACAATCCCCATAATCAAAACGGTCCTTACATATGCTATCCACTTCAAAAATTTAAAATTTGATGCTTTTTAAGTATTATATGTCAAAATCTCTAACAGCCTTTCAATTAAATTAAATAATTATTACTTTTCCCCATGAAACACTCATTGAATTAGTATACTTAAAACACTCACTGAATCTAAATGCATTCTAATTTTTTATTTTTTTTACTAAATGATAGAGATTTTTTCTCCTTTTTTGCAAATTAAGACAAACTATTTGGTTAAAGTTATAAAAACTTCTATATATAGTTTTTAAAATTTACACAACTATTGTCTGAAACGACATTAATTAATGACATTAAATGATATAAATTGTTATAAATGTAATCAATTAATCATATTTAATTGGATTAAATAGTAACTTGACTCTTAAACTATAGATCTTCGAAAATCACCTAAACTTGTTTTTTTTGCATAATATTTTCCCTCAACTTTTGAAAATAGTGCAAAGTAGTCCCTACCATTAAAAAAAGTTAACTTTAATTGTTAGTTAATCAAAACATGATGATAAAAAAAACTCAAAAGTTGCAAAACAAAATAGTCCTTTTCTGTAATTTTTATCCTTGTCAATAATTTGGGTTCTTTTATGTAATTTTTGATCCTTTTTTGTCATTTTTTATCATTGTTTAGTCAACTAAGAGATAAAGATTGGTCATTTTCTATAATTTTTTGTCCTTTTTAGTAATTTTCTTGATCACCTTCTATCATTTTTTAATCAATAAAGAATCAAAGATAACTTTTGTTAACATTAAAGGTTACATTGCACCATTTACAAAAGTTGAGAGAAAACATTATACAAAAATAAGTTTATAATATTAACACTCACTAAACGTATAGTTAAGGAGCCAAACTGTCGTTTAACCTTATTTACTTTTTTAGATTTCCATTGAAACCCAACTCTTTGATTCATGAATTATTTATGGCATTGTGTATCAACCTTCAAAGAGACTTGATTCTTCACTTTTCTCCCTTCATTCATAAATCCAAGTGTAGGAAAATATGTACTAATAATTAACATTCATTGATTTTTGGAAATGTACATCATAATATTAATTATAATAGTGTGGGTACAAAGTAAATCTTGTCTTAGGATCTAGATGAACTTTTCTCTTGATCCTATCATGTTGCTAATATATTTTCATAAATTTCATGACAGAAAATCATTTATTTTTTACATTTGTAGAAATTATATTATCACGTTGCCCTATATATTTTATGTGATGTTAACATGGTTTCGTATAATTAATTATAAGTCTTTTTTCCTTGAAATTACTTCTTTTTTTTTTATTCAATCATATTTACATCAATCTTCTTTCAAATTATCTAGCAAGTAATCATCTACAATTTACAAATGAATGTGTGTGTGTGGGGTCTGGAGTGTGAACATGGGTGAGGAAGGGACGGAGAAGGACATTTTTGTCTAGCAATTTTTTTGCCAAACAAAGACCCTAGTACTTTATCCTATTTTCCAATATTTTAATCCCTTTGGCAAAAATAAAAAAAATCTTTTGTGTGTTTTATACTTTTTTTTTTGGCTTCCGTGGTCCAAAATGTCATCTCCTTAAGTACTATTATGTTCATAGACCAAAAAAAAAAAAACAAAATCATTACTCTTATCAAAATATCCAACATTTTACCATGGGGAAGTACTCAAGTTTCTTCAAATCTTGTAAATAAAATTAAGCCACACTCAATGATTTCCCTTCATTCAAGTCTAACAATGCTCGATTTTAAATTAATTAACAATATTAACTATGTGAGGCTAAAGCATAATTTTGGTCTTCTAATTTTATGTAATGTTTAAATTTAATCCTTTTATAAAGTATATTTCCAACACTATAACTCTAACACCGTTAGTTTCAAATAATTATTTTTATGTTAATTATTGTTATTTTTTAAAAAAATTAAGTTAATATATCAATATTTGATAATATTTTGTTAATATTTAAAAGTTCAATGTAAAAATTTTTTGTAATAAAACTAAGAAAAAATTAATCTTTTAGTCCTCTAACTTTTCAGTCACTTGTAACTTAATCCCTCAACTATGACTCGCTGTGACTCAGTCCCTTAATTATAACTCGTCTATGACTTAATCCCTCAACTTTTGAATCACTTACAAATTAATCCCTTAACCTTTGTTAATTTTTTTTTCATGTTAGCTTATATCTCACATTAATGAATAAGAAGAGGGTATTTTAAAATAATATATGAACATTTTTTATCCTTCTTATTTGATAAAATTTTATTAAAAAAAATTAAAAATAAGGACCGAATTATAGGTAAATCAAAAGTTGAGGGAATGAGTCGCAGCGAGTTATAGTTAAGGGACTGAGTTACAAATGAGTTAAAAGTTGAATGATTAAAAGATTAATTTTCCCTAAAACTAATAATATTAAAGTTAAAAGACCGAAACTATATTTTATAAAATTAAAAAACTCAAATGAAACTTTGTATAAAGTTAAAAATATTAAATATATAATTTAACTATTATTTTATCATTCTTATCTCAAGGAAAAAAAAAGCCAACGTTGTAATTGTTATGCACTAGTGATAACTTTATTTGATATTAACCACAATCTAAATCGAACTAATAATAAAATTGTAGCATGATGCACAAATAAACTAAGAAAAATGATAATAAAATCTTTCTGAATTATATAAATGATAATTTTAGTCCCTCAAAATGTCATAATACCAATGAAATCTCCAAGGGCCTCTTTGTCAATAACTTTTTTAGAAAAATGATCATTTTACCCTTATTGACAAATTGTAATTTCTTGTTCAATTCTTGTAATTTTTAAAGAAAAATTGTAATTCTTTAAACAAAAGTTATAAATGGAGTTTGTTATTTTGAGAATTTATTCTTCAATAGTAGAAATTATATTCGACAAATTGTAATTTTTGTTCAACTCTTGTAATTCACATAACAAAAGTTGTTATTGCTTAAACAAAAGTTATGATTGGGGCTTGTTTTTTACTAACAAAAATTACATTTGACAAATTATGATTTCTTATTTAATTCTTGTAATTTATAGAACAAAAATTATGATTTCTTACACAAAAGTTATGATTGAATCTTGTTATTTTCAGCAAGGGTAAAATAGTTTTTTTTCTTAAAAAAGTTATTGACAAAGAAGTTTTAAGGACTTTATTGATATTATGATATTTTTAGTGACCAAATTATCATTTACATAATTCAAAGAAATTTTATTATTATTTTTTCAATAACCTACTAAATTAATTCTTTAAACTCATAGTAAAACAACAACAAGCTCTATCTCACAGAGTGAGACTAGCTACATAAATTGTACAACATTATTATACTTTCCAAATAACCAAATCTTGTCAAAAATAATTTGGTAATAATCCAATTTCCAGACATTGATAGAGGCGTTCTAATTAACGTATAATTAAGTAGTGACACAATGAAATAACACACACACACACACACAGTTTCTTGTTCAAGTGACAACATTAATTAATTTCCGAGTTTTCTTCTAGATTGTTTGGCTGGTGGACGGGGACCAATAGTTAAGCAGATGCAAGTGTGACCAGCGCAATGTCCTCCAACGCAATAATCTTGACATTCTTTTTCTGTTTGGCATTTCACTGGTTTCTCTCTTTCTTTACTAGCCTCTTTCGCAAATGAAGAAGTTCCTGCATATAATAGTTTTATTAATAAATAACATAAACATTAATACATACCCCATATCGTCCCTAATTATTATAATAGGTCCTAATTTTTCTAGAAACAAATGATAAGGTAATTTTGATCATTTATAAGGGGTGTTTTAGGAAAAAAATTTTAGATATCACCAAGAGCTTAGTATAAGGAGACTTATAAAAAATCTAAAAACTAGGACTTATAATTAGAGACAAAGGGAGTGATTATGCATAAATTAAACAATATATACACCCACATACATACATACATATACTTATTCATCAATATATTATGATAAACCAAAATGATCTAACACAATAAATTTTACCATTATTCATTTGCTTTTAAATTGTGTGCAAGTTTTGAAAGGCCTTTGAATATATACCTCTACAACAAATACGAGGTTGAGACTAGATATAGAAAAATCAAATTCAAAAGAAATATTTTTGTTTTCTTTTCTATCACCTAAATATAAGGTTGGTTTAGGTGGTAAAGTATACGATGGACTAGTTAGTGATCATGAAAATTTAAACAATTAATACTGATGTAAGAAAAAAAAAAAAGAAATAACTATAATTTAACTGTATGAAAGTGACACAATTATACGTTCCAGTATTTAGGCCTGAAAGTAGCTAGTAATGAGATCACAGTTCAACAAAAAAACAAAAAACAAAAAACAAAAAAAACACACGCGCGCGCGCGAAAATAACATAATTATTTTTTGAGTAATTAATAGAGATAAAGATGAGAGGAATTACTTACCGTGACTGCAGGTTGCAAGAGCAAGAAGAAGAAATATGAAAATAAACTTGAAGAAAGCCTTTCCCATGTTTTCTTATGGTTTCAGAAAAAAAAAAAGGTATTCGATTTTCAACACTATATATAGATTTTCTTATTAATTTCTCCAACACACACACGCGCACACACACGTATCAGTGCACGAGTTTGCGATTGTAAGATGTCTGAATTTCGAATATGATCACAAGGGGAAAGAAATTAAAATTTGGATATTTAATATTAATGCAAAGATTCTACATGATTTTAGCCATTGAAACATGGATTATGAGGAAACAAAATCATTCAATGCATGCATCCACGTATGCATTCATGTACCTATATCCCTAAGATTTTTTTATATATAAAAATCGATTGATGATTACATAGATATATATATATATATATATATATCTTTAATTATACATATTATTCTGTCTTTTAATTTGCTTGATTTCATCTTTGATCTATATCCATAAGAGATTTAACTGAATTTTTTCACAGTCCCATCCTTTGACTGGGTCTTCTTGCATAAAAAGTAGACACATCAAGATTCTCATATAGAGTTAATTTATGGGGGGAAAAATTATATGCTTACACTATGTTTGGGAATTTTTTTAGAGGGGAATGTAAATGGAGTGAGATGGCTAAAAGACTTAAGCTAGTGTTTGTGAGTTTTTTTTTTTTTAAAGAGAGGAATGGAATGTCAAAAAAGGCCTCTAAAGACTTCCTTTATCATCTATAGCTCAATTTTTTTGTCCTCCCAAATTGAGGGGTCAAGGATGGAGTAACATAATAAAATTATTTTATTTACAAAAGTACTCCTAGTCTCCTATCTTAATAAAAAAAATGTCAAATGTTATTTTTATTCCCCAGCCATCTCTCTTATTTCTCACTAGAGCTGCACATAGGCAGGGTCAGGTTGAGCATTGTCCTTACTTGGTGCTCAGCCCAATATGCAGTTGAGTATCAGGCTAACCCGATTGACTCGAGAATATTTTTACAAGTTTTTTTTTGAAAAACATATAAAAAAATTTCTTAAACAATATTATTATTATTATTTAAAATATATTCTTCATAAAACTAATATTAGAATCAAAAGTAATTTCTTAAAAGTTCAAATGAACAACAATTGTCAATTATTTTTGCATAATAATAAGTTAAAAATAAATTTTAAATTTTGAAAGAGATTTAAAAAATTGTAATAATAAAAAATGTTTAAAAAATATAAAAAAATATAAATCATGATAATTGTGAACAAAAAAATTACCATAAAAAATATTATTCACAAAAAAAAAAACTTGCTCAAGTTTGGACAAGGCAGGGTTTGACCCTTGCTGATGACTAGCCCCAATGTGCCTAAAGGCTTTGGGCAGGGTTGAGTTGATCAAGCATTCGAGCATAGTACACAACCCTACCTCCTGCCATATCTCTAACACTCTTGCCATCTCTCTCTCATGTGTTTCAACAATACGACTTTTATATGTTTTCCTTTTGTGTTGTAGGTATGATTGCTTGAGTAGCTTTGTTATTTGCTTTCTCTTTTTATTTTTAATTCTTGAATATCTTGTTTGACCATTGGTTTTAATTATTATTATTATTTTTTGTTGGCAAATTATTATAATTATTTAATGGGCATTATTGTTTTCTTTTAATTTGGTCATATGGGTAATAGTGGAAGAAAAAAGTTTTAATCCATTTTATTCCATCCATTTTATAATAACTCCCAAACAATGGTTATGTAAAACCATTCATTTTCTATCATAAAACTCCCAAAAAATGAAAAAAAAATTATTCTATTTTGCTCCATTCCTTTTCATTCAATCCTAAACTCTCAAATGCACTTTGAAGGTCATTTCCACCCAAGTAAATCAAGATATATAAGAATCTTTTATAAATTATTTATTCTATAATAAACTCTTGATATTAATGGGTTAAATTATTACATTGAACTTATAATTATAATATAATCAAATATTGGTTTATTAAATTTAATTTTTTAAAATAATAATAATAGTGTTATAAAAATAAATGAACCAAACTAAGACCATATATAAAGTTAGAGGACCAAAGATATACTTTAGCTTTATTAATGTTATGCAAAAATGTAATAGGAGGTCCCTATAATTTGATTGTGTTTTGTTTTAGTTCCTATAGTTTTGTTTTGTTGTTCCAAGCCGGTTAAGTTTTTTTAGTTTGATTCTTTTGTAAAAATTAGTCTCTATAGTTTTCAAAATGTGCATAAGGATTATGAGCTGAAATTCACATATTAAAGTTAATTTTGCTTGTGCACTTAACTCTTTTAACTAGTTTGCCATCATGTATTTAATTTCATATAACTCTTTTAACTAGTTTGCCGACATATATTTAATTTCATATTTATCTCCCACATTCTATTTAATTAAACCAAATATAAAATAAAACTTGTCAAGATAGATTTTATTAAGAATACATGTTGGAATCCTTGTTTAATATTTTTTTTTGTCATTTAATATTCTACCTTTCACACCGACAATTGTGGCATAGATAAAATAATTTACCATCAACCTTTTACCTTTAATAAGATGCCTTGTTAAATATAAGATAAATATGAAAAGATATTATCAATTTAAAAAGATAACTAATTTATTAATAATATAATTTGGTTAAAAATATTGTATATTTTTAAACGGATGGAGTATAATTTTGCCTATTAGACAACCTGTCTTTTATTTTAAATGCTATTTTGAAGCAAAAAATTTATTTTAAATACTTATGGTTATTGCAATTCCAATCTAATTAAAATAATAGCTGCTACATAATGTTGCCTGCTAATACATTCACCTATATATATATATATATTCATATTCAGAACTCAATAACAATAACTTCTTGGAGTTTATTAATTATATAGTTAATTATATAAGATTACTTTTGCAGTATACTAACGAGACACCGACACCTCCAAGTGCCATGTGTAGCATGCATAAGGCAACATACACATGTGTGCGTCACAATATTGCATTGATTGTTGAGAGAATGAAAGTAAAGTCTTAAAAGATTAAATTAATGAATATTAGGTCTTCAATAAAATCTTTTGAAAAATATTGTAAATATAAATCAAATAGTTGCAATATTTGAAACTTCTAAATTCATAATTATTTGGATCTGCAATTCATTTTTCAAAAATTTATATTAAAGACCTAATTGTTATTAATTCATTCTGGTATTAGGACTTAGCAGTCATTCTCTTTTGATTGTTCAGTTCACAATATTATGGTGTGAGTCTACATATGCTGGTTTGGTTTGATGAGGAGGACAAGCACAGTTGTGATTCACACACACAGCAGCTGCAAATCCACAACTAGGGCAATCCTCATCTGTTTGGCAGATAACTTGTGCCTTACTTGCACTTATAGTCACTCTTGCAGATGAAGTTCCTGCTTGGTATATAGTTTCAGCGAAAATAAAAGGAATGTTAATTAGCATTGCACACAATAATGATAAGTTAATTATTTAGGCTTTTAACTACAGCAAGAACTGGAAAAAAATTGACATTTTTTCTGAAAACATATGATAGAAATTAAGATTGCAAATTGATTTTGCAACGAATTGCTCCATTACAAATAAAGGTATCACAAAATTTTCCTGATGGATTTGCTATACAGTATGAAGAATGAGAGATAAGAAATTAAGTTAAATAACGAGATAGAGTATGTTGGACTATGTAATTTATTTATACACATGCCCCCCTTTTTTTTTGCTATTTTTATAAAACACTACATGCATAATAATATTTACTATGGGGCATATATATAAACTTGTAAATAGTAATAGAGATGATGAGGAAGTACCATGGGTGGTGAAAGCAAGGAGAAGAAATATGAAAGCCAACTTGAAAGGAGCGTTTGCCATGTTTTCTCTTTTCGTAGATTCAAACGTAGGAAGTTAATGTGATTTGTGACAGTATAGAATTTATGTTTGTTTCTTAGATACAATACCAACATATATAATAGCAATGTGCAAGGGATGATGTGAGTGACAACGAATGTGGACATGAGTATTGATAGAAGCAAATAGAAATTTGGAAATTTAGTATTAATGGATTTATTATAAGATTTTATTATTTACTAATGAAAGAATGTAGAAAATTTCATTCATCTAAAATCTTCTTACAACTAAAGTGTACAATGTATTTCAAAATTTCATTCATCCAAAAATCTTCTTACAACTAATGTGTACAATGTATTTTAATAGTTTCATTCATGATCATTGAAAACAACACATTTAATTGTATCTTTCACGTTTACTTAAGGGTTAAAGGTCATTTTTGCACTCAAATTATTCATGCCAAGTCTATGGGTGCCCTGAACGTGATTTTTGGTTAATTTTTCCCTAAACATTTGAAAACTCATCCGTTTCTTCCTTCACCGATGAATTTGGTGAAGCAGTGGAAACCTAGCTCTGACCTGAAAATTGAGTGAGTGAGTGAGTGAGTGAGTGAGTGAGTGTGTGTGTGTGTGTGTGTGTGTGTGTGTGTGTGTGTGATGACGTGGTCTCTCTGCGTGATTATGTGATTATTCCTGATCTTTTACCTCAAAAAAAAAAAAACCGCACTTTTTATTTGTTTCACATCACAATTATGCATTATATACAAAAAAAAATGAAATAATCCTTTCTTATATGACAAATCAATGATGAAGATAATTTACATTAAAGTTATTACAAATTAATTTATAAAAAAAACTTCAGTTTATTATCACATTGTGGATGTATATGTATGTCATGCAGATTTGACATCGCCATGAATGTGAACGCAATGGGAGCTTTGAACGTCTTAAACTTCTCAAAGAGGTGTAGAAAGATGCAAGTACGCTAATTTAATTAAAATCAGCTAGCGAGAGTCCTCTGGGCTTGTTCAATATTTTTTTTTTAAATTCTGAGCAGCTATTTAATTTGAAGCTGGAGAAATAAAAGAATATTATTAAGTGCATATCACTTTTTTTAATTTGAATAAATTAAAAAGATATTCTCTATATTTCATTAAATTTGCATATATATATGTATATATATATATCTTTTATATTCTAAAAATAAATTATACTTTAATATAATTTGAATTTCTTATATGACATTCTAGCCAGTCCAAGTTGAATAGTTTTGTTATGATTGCTTGTATTTTAGTCTTTTTAGCCCTACTATTTAATAGAATGTCTCAATTAGAAGATCTTAATTAGACTCTTTAATTAAGGATATTTTTGGAAAAAAACTTATTAATTACTGGTTAAAATACCCAAACTCTCTTATATTGTTTTAACATGATATTTTAGAAAAACGTTTTGTAATACTAAACAGGGGAATGAGTATATCAACCGATATTATACTATATTGATATTGATGATTATGACCCTACTGATTTACATCTTAGCATATGTGTGTGGGGAGGCTAAGGACAAAAAAAGCAATACGATAAGAGCCCTTCAAGATGGGTCAAACATTGAAGAGAGGTAGAGAATTAGACATTCACGCAGGACTGAGTTTTGTGAAGAATAGATTGCAGCAACTCCAAGCGCTGAATGATAGTTCATAGCTCATCGCAGCTGAAATGAAAGATTATGGACTCAAGAGGTTCGCCATTATCAATTTAAAACCCCATACTGTACATGTTTTCCCTAATAACATGATTAATTAATGCAAATTTAATCAAAACACGGAAAACTTATGTGGATGGCCAAGTCACTTGCGTGTTTACAAAAGCTACGGGGGATGTCACATCTCAAATATCAGATTCCTTTAGTCCAAGTCACTTTTATGGATGGCCAAGTCACTTACGTGTTTATGCATGGTGATCAATACCTACATACAACCCTTCCTTGGTTGGATTAAAAGAAGTCCCACGTCTAAAAATTAAAACATATAGACTATGGATAAATAAGTTTAGGAAGTATCTAACCAAATGGCTTAAGCTATTTTGGTGGAGTATACTATCCTTGAGCATACTTAAAATAAAAAATCTAATATGGTATTAGAGCCATTCAATCTGGGACAAAAAAAATAGAGAGAAAAAAATGAAACAAATCAAAGAATGAAAGATTAAAAAAATAACAAGAGAAAAAAACAGAGAGAGAGAGAGAAGGAGAAGAAAATGAAGAAGAAATTAAATATATTTGAGCTCTCTCAGACTACATTTGAGGTCTCTAAGACTAAAAAAGGTATAAGCTCAGGCAAGAAGAAGAAGAAGAAAATGGAAAAAAGGAGAGAGAAAAAGTAGTAGAAGGAATATTAGAATATAAAAAGAAGTCCCATATTTAAAAATTAAAAGATAGACTGTGAATATATAAGTTTAGAAAATACTTAACTAAATGGTTTAAGCTATTTTAGTGGAGTATATTATCCTTAAGCATACTCAATATAAGAAATCTAATAAGATTCTCTGTTAATTATATATTACCTTCACACATCTTCAATCCCTTGCCCCAACAGAAATGATAAAACTAACGGTGCTACAAGGGAAAAGTGAGTTACTTTCCGGGTAATCCCAAGACAATCTTGGACTTGGTAAGTATTTAGGTTCTGCTGTGCTTTTCATGGCTTGCTGTAAACACAATTCATATGATGACATGTTATTTAAATGGCTTTGGAATCCGTTAGCCAGGATAAATTGGTATTATGGGTGATATAACGGACATGCTGTGCATAATGCTAAGGTAGAATTATATCCAAGGATCTGGCAAGAAACTTATTCACAAACAAAAACTAATAACAAGTCTCATTTAGAGGAAAAAAAAGTCCGCGTTTTTATTTTAACAACAATCCAAATATAATTGGTCATTGCGCGCAAATAATGAGCTCCTTGCCACGTTTTAACATTTGATTCTCTAGCTAATATTAATTATGATTCATAATAACGACGATGATGTTGACAATGCATGCGCCTATGGATAGAGTCATAAATTATAGGGTTAAGATCCAATTTTATCCCTATATTTATTTTTTAGGAGCTTTGGCCACCCTATACTCTTTAATGGTGCAATTTTCCCCGAAGCATTTTTTTAATGTCCAAAAACACCCTTCTATTAGGAAGCCATTAATTCTATCATTATATACTGATGTGGCATGTGTGTGGAGCCTACCTACAGTGACAAGTAATACTCTGAGCACATCCTTGGTTACTAATTTGCTCCTGAACTCTTTTTGTAAGAGCACCGAGCACCCTAAAGTCTTTTTTTAGGAGTACCGGGTACCTTGAATTCTTATTAAAATAAAATTTAATAAATATTACCAAAATATTATATTATATATTTTCATATTTAACAATTTAAATAATATTATTTATAAATATTCATTCAAAATTTAAAAATTACCTTTTAAATATTAACACCTCAAACTAGCATTTTATAAATTTATAAATAATTTTTTATTTTTATTTATTGATCTTCGATCTTCTTTTTGAGATAGTGCCTAAATTGTTATGCCTTTTGTATATGTCATAACTTATATTTTTTATATTGGTTAAATTTCTTAATTTTTTGGTCAACTAACGATTTTTCTCTAAAATATTGCATTACCCAAATTTAATACTCTTTATATGTTGCAGTGTAAAATCTAAATTATGACAATTAGGACAAGAAAAAAAAATAGAGAGATGAGAAGAAAAAATCCATTCGTTAATTTGGAAGTTCATTTCTTTCATTTTTATTACAAATTTGAAAAATATTAAAAATATTAAAATATTCAAACTAGCATTTTATAAATTTATAAATAATTTTTTATTTTTATTTATTGATCTTCGATCTTTTTTTTGAGATAGTGCCTAAATTGTTATGCCCTTTGTACATGTCATAACTTATATTTTTTATATTGGTTAAATTTCTTAATTTTTTGGTCAACTAACAATTTTTCTCTAAAATATTGCATTACTCAAATTTAATACTCTTTATATGTTGCAGTGTAAAATCTGAATTATTACAATTAGGCAAGAAAAAAAATAGAGAGATGAGAAAAAAATCCATTCGTTAATTTGGAAGTTCATTTCTTTCATTTTTATTACAAATTGCAAAATATTAAAAATATTAAAATATTAAATTGGGGGTGTAATGCTTCAAATAATGATACTTAAATTATTAAATATTAAATAATGTAATAAAAATATTTATTAAATTTTATTTCAATAAAACTTTAAGGTGCCCAGCGCTCTTAAAAAAAAGACTTTAACGTGTTCAATGTTCTTAGAAAAAAATTTAGGGCAAATTAAGACCAAAGAACATGATCAAAGTCTTATATGTCAATATGCATAGGCCCCGCACATGCTACTTTAGCAAAAAAAAAATGGACAAATTCATAGTTCATTAGTAGAGGGAATTTTATGCTCCTAAAAAAAAGTTTAGAGGTAAAATTGCTCCATGTAAGAGTATAGAGTACCCAACGCTCTTAAAAATAAGTACATGGGCAATATTGGACCTTAACCTTGAACTATATGATGGCAACAATAGTGAATCATTCGAAGGAGGTCACTTCAAAATAAAATAGGTTTTAGGCTGTCATTGTTAGGTTTTGGGCTGTCATTGTTAATTTGGGCTAAGCCCAATCAGTATTACTCGCTTTACTCACTCGTTTCTTATTTCTTAATGTGTATTTAAGGCTGGTTCAAGTTGTACTTTGGAGGCTAAGTAACCGAAGATGGCATTCAAAATAAATACAAGTTTTACATTGCCTTTCTATAATTTTCAACATGGCATCAGAGCAGGTTTGGATCCCTGACCCAGTTTATTTTCAGTCATAACCCTAATCTTTATCGATTCTTGTTTCTTGCTTCTTTGATTTTCATTCATCGTGCTCCCCTCCCTTTCTCAATCTGTCATCCACTATCACGTCTAACACCATTTTCACCTAAACCTTAATATCTTTCTCAGATCTTTTCCCTTTAGTTTCCTACGCTATCCCAACCAAGTTCCTTCTTAATAATTTTCTCAACCATCATCTTAGATCCCTGCTTTCCTCCTTCTAAGATCCGTCATGGCAAAAATTGATATCCTTTAACCTTCGCTTCCACAGTCAATTTGAAACATCCACTCTACCTTTATCCATTCGATACTCAAGCTTCAACTTTGGTAGCTCAACCACTCATCGAAAGCACGAATTATGCAATCCGGAATAGTGTGATGAAGATGGCTCTCAAGGCCAAGAACAAAATCAGACTAATCGACGAATCTTGTAAGTGAGAATCTCAAATTGAAACCCTTCAGACCTAGTAGGATTGATACAATGCAGTGGTACTTTCTTGGGTCATCAACTTAGTTTCCAAGGAGATTGTGGCCACTATCACATTTTTTGAAAATGCACAAGAAGTATGGGATGATTTACGTGGGCATTTTAACATTACCGATGGAACTAAGATTTACACAGCCTCCACCATCTCATTAATACTCTTAGCCAGGGAGGTTTATCAATCTCGAGCTATTTCACCAAGCTGAAGAAACTCTGGGAAGAATATTCCATGATTGTTCCCCTCCCTACTTGCAAATGTCATTCCTCAATAGAGTATGCAAAAGGGATTCAACAACAGAAACTATTTCAGTTTCTTATAGGGTTGAATGACTCCTACCACTCTGTTCGAAGTCAGATCTTAATTATGAGTCCCCTGCCTTTAGTCAACCAAGCATACTCCATGATCTCACAGGAAGAAGCTCAACAATCCATATCTTCTTTCTCTCTTCAATCATTTGACCAATTAGCTACTACAAACGACCAAAGGGGCGTAGTAGAGCTAATCCATTTGATGAATGCTCTCACTGTCGTAGAAAAGGCCACACAAGAGACAATTGTTTTCACATTATTGAGTTCCCATCTAATTTTCAAGGAGGAAGGGGTCGAGGCAATTTATCCAATCAAGTAAATCATATCAAAAGTCCCAGTCCTCGTATTGCATATAAGCCATAACATGAGACATCATCCAATCGTCAATTGCTGTTGCTAGTTGACTATGAGAGAATCATTGATAGTCTCAAGAAAGAAGTTCACACCCTTTCAAATAAGTCTCTTCCAGTAGGTAGAGTGGCCATTAAAGACTCGAGAGAGTCTACAAGTTTGAATTTATGCTTATTTTTTGCATTTTCATAGTTGACACATGACCACATTGGCTGTTAGATTTAAGGGCATCATGTCATGTTGTGAGCAAATTATCATTTTTTGATAATTATCAAGAATACTGTGGCTCTTCTCTTAAAATTAAAATCCCCAATGCCGACAAACTAACCATTACTCATATTGGTAGTGTTAGGATTTCAGATGATATTGTCTTAAATAATGTCCTGTATGTACCTGGAATATATTATGATTTAATATCCATTTCCCAACTAACCAAAGATCAATAATGCGTAGTTGCTTTTTTTCCTGACACTTATGTATTATAGGATCTCTCCACTGGCAAAACCAAGATGATTGGTAGCATAAAATCTGGTCTCTATCTAATAGATGAAACCTCCCCCTATCAACTAATATTCATGCTAGTAACTCTATTTTTGATGATAATATTTGGCATTTGAGATTAGGACACCCATCTGACTCTATTCTTAAACGTGTAGTTTCATTACAAAACAATTTGTCTTCTTTAAATTCTTCCAGTTGTGGTACTTGCTTTAAAGCTAAACAGATTCAATTGTCTTTTCCTTCCATTCAAATAAAAACTACTTCATGCTTTGACTTACTTTATGTTGATGTTTAGGGGCCATATAAAGACCCTACTCATCAAGGCTATAAATTCTTTCTCACTATCATTGATGATTTTTCCCATGTAACTTGGATTTATCTGATGCATAATAAATTTGAGACTTTCTATCATCTAAAATAGTTCTTTTCTTTTGTAATAGATTAGCTCGGTGTTAAGATTAAGTGTGTTCATAGTGATAACAAAACTAAATTTATGAACCATGATGCTTTTGTCTATTTTCTTGAAAATGATATTATTCATGAAACCACATGTGTTCACACCCCTCAACAAAACGGGATTGTAGAAATAAAAATAGTAGACATTATGATTTGGAGTGTTTCTAGAAGTTTACTTTCCAAGCCAATTTACCAATCAAATTTTAAGGGGAAGCTGTTGTAGGACTGTAATCTATTTGATTAATAGAATTCCCTCAAAAGTCTTGCATTATAAATCTCATATGAAGTTTTATACAAGAGACCCCTAAACTTATCTAATTTGAAAGTGTTTAGGGGTTTAGCTTATGCCCAAAAATCCCAAGAAGATTACATAAGGTTTCAAACAGGTCTATCGAGTATGTATTTCTAGGGTATCAAAATACTCAAAAGGCATATATTCTTTCTGATTATAAAAAAGATACCATTATTGTTAACAGAGAGTTTATATTTTCTTGAGAAACAATTTCCATTTTTAGATCAACTTTCTATTTTAAAAGGCAAAATCAGGTACGTACTCATGACTATTTATATTTGATGATGTATCTGCACCTAAAATTTATCCTGACCCCCTATTTGAACATTGGTAATAACCTATTCCCTAAATCAAATGAAATCATGATTCTCCTAACAATGAACCTAATTCAAATAATACAAAACATTGCTTAGATAATAGCAAACCTGTTAGACATAGAAATGCTCCTAGTTGGCTTAGGAGAGATGACTGCTCTAATGTGGATTTTTTTGAATAAAATAGAACAAAAAAGGGAATAAGAAAATTTAGTACCTTATGCAACACAACATCAAAATTTTTAACCTTATGCAACACAACATCAGTTAGGCCCACATTTCTGAATCATATAAAGTATTTATAGCCTTAACAGATGATGTTAGTAAGCCTGATACATTTAAAGAAGCTATAAGAGACAATAGGTGGATTAAAGCTATACAAGATGAAATCACTGCTTTAGAAAGAAATCAAACATGGGAAATAGTGGATTTACCTCCAGGTAAGAAAGCTATAAGATGCAAATGGATTTTCAAAAAGAAATTTAATGTTGATGGTACTTGAAATAAATTAAAAGGCAGATTAGTTGCCAAAGGATTCAATCAAGTAGAGGGTATAGATTACTCAGAAATATTTTCTCTTGTTGTAAAAATGACTATTGTTCATTTTGTTTTAGCTATTGCTGCCCATAATAATTGGAATCTGGTTTAAATAGATGTAGATAATGCTTTCCTTCAAGGGGATTTTGATGAAGAGGTATATATAAGAATTCCTCTAGGATTTAGCAAACAAGGGAGAAAAGGGTATGCAAGCTAACTAAATCCTTATATGGTTTAAAGCAAGCGGCTAGGCAATGGAATATTAAGCTATGTGAGGCCTTAATTACTGACGGTTTTGTTCAAAGCATGTATGATTACTCCTTGTTCACCAAACAAGACAAAAATGATTTTATAATTGTTCGAGCTTATGTGGATGATCTTGTGATAACTAGAAAAAGTGTAGAAGGGATAAAGAAAATGAAAGAGTTCCTTCATATGAATTTTAAAATGAAAGATTTGGGTTCACTAAAATATTTTCTTGGCATTGATGTTTCTAAATCAAATAAAGGGTTAATACTAAATCAATAAAAGTATACCTTAGATTTAATAACATCTGTTGGTTTGGGAGCATCCCAAACCAAGGAATGTTCCTTTAAATCCTAGTATAAGGCTTAATAGTGAACCTAAAAAGGGGGAGAAAGATGACCTCTCAAAGGATTGTACCAGATATAGGCGTTTAATAGGGAAATTATTATATCTGACTACCATTAGACCAGATATAAGTTATGCTGTCCAGTTAGTAAGCTAGTTCATGAGCAGCCCTAGGAAATCGCATTTAAAGAGTGCCTTGAATGTTGTGAAGTACCTAAAAAAGGATCCTGGTAAGGGCCTCTTATTTCCTTCTTTGGGAATCATGAAAGTAGAAGGGTTTTGTGATTCAAACTGGGCCTCATGTCTAGAATCATGCAGATCTGTTACAGGATACTCGGTTAAGTTAGGTGGAGCTATTATTTCCTAGAAATCAAAGAAACAAACTACAGTTTCTAGATCATCTGCTAAAGCAGAGTATAGAGCACAGGGAAGTATTGTTTTTGAAATTAGTTCGCTTACTGGATTGCTTAAGGATTTGCATGTTTGTGATTTAACTCTTGTTTGTGTTTATTGTTATAGTAGAGCTGCAATTCAAATTGCCTCCAACCTAGTTTATTATGAAAGAACGAAACACATCGAGATCGATTGTCACTTTGTGGGGGAGAAACTTCAAGATGGCTTGATCAGTTTGAGGCATGTTGTGTCTAAAGAGCAACAAGTGGATGTTTTAACCAAAGCCCTTTGTAGGAAAATGCATGAACACATGTTGAGCAAGTTGGGCACCTTTAATATTTTCGGGACCAATTTGAGGGGGAGTGTTGAGAGTTAGAATAAAATAGGTTTTAGGCTGTCATTGTCAGGTGTGGGCTGTCATTGTCAATTTGGGCTAAGCCTAGTCAGTGTTACTTGCTTTACTCGCTCATTTCTTATTTCTTGATGTGTTTTTAAGGCTGGTTCAGGTTGTACTTTGGAGGCTAAGTAGCCGAAGATGGCATTCAAAATAAATAAAGTATTCCATTACCTTTCTGTAATTTTCAACATTAGAGAATTACATATACCATGTTGGTTCTTTGTCAACAAATCCTTTTAGACTTGCCTCTATTCCTGATATCGTGTATCTCTACTTCAAAAACAACCCATTGACCGCCAAAAATGGAGAACCACTGAAGATTCAATCCAAGCCAGCAGTAGCAAGCAATTCGTTTCCATATGTTTTTGTTGATTCAGTACCTGCTTTCACTCATGTTATATCTGCTACGGTTGAAGCTATACTTCACAACAATCTCTCTCTCTCTCTCTCTCTCCACAACATATATATACTCTCTCCAGACTTCTGTATAAGTAACTTTCTAGGAGGAATTGATGGTCTTTTTATATAACTTACTTTGCATAAAAAAGTAGTTCATTATGAATCACTTTTCTATGAGTAGAGTAAAAATATATATATATATTATAATATGAAGAGAAAAGTGTTTTTAAAGACCATTCATTTATTAAGGTTAAACTGGGAAAATTTTTTCAGACAAATATCATAGTTTAACTACTTTTTTCATTCTGATAATGTAGTTAAAATGACTTTGTATAACAAATCAGAGGGAATATTTTGTATATATTCAATCCTGTCTAATTCATAAAATTGCATATGCATACTAATGTGTTTGCACGACTTGGTGGATTTGAAAAGGGATTAAATTTAGTGAACAAGTGCTCTGCGCGGACGCTTCCAAAATGTTTACAGTGGGAGCCACAGGAAACTTAAAATGGTGATACGAATGGCTGAGCTTTACAAACCCTACGTGTTTCTTAGGCTACGTATGTTTTTAAATTGTTAATTCTGTTTTTCATTAATTTCAAACTTATATATTATATGTTAATTTGATGAAATTTGTAGCATAACATACTTGGAATGATTATTGATGATGTCATGAAAATATAAAACTAACAGGTCCACGACACGAACACAGAAAAGCTAAGGAAGGCAACAAAGTTGGAGAGAGTTGGAAGCATTGATTGGACAGAGGACATGACAAATGTCCACATTCCTGGGCTTCATCAAGAATGCAATCAAGTAATCTTCCAAGAATCTCCATGAAGTCAATAAGAAATCCCATTGTAGCAGTACTGGACCAATGTGAAATGTGTTAATATTTTTATGACTTAAGAAAAATATGTGTGATTTGTCATGAATTTTATATGATATATTAATATTGTTAATTTTTCCTTTATTTTTTGTCTACTTAAAAAAAAATTGGATTTTTTTATTTTATATGTAAGATTTTCCGGAAATGAGCAGCGGCAAATGAAGAGTAAATGTAAATGAATGTAGGAGAATTACAGCTAAGTCTCAACAAAGAGAATTAACTATTACAAGATCCATTAAGATTTGAATTAAAGCCGTGGCCTTAGTTCAATAATTAATAGACCTTAACTCTTTTTCTTACAAGATCCATTAATGTAAATGCATTGTTTCTTCCAACATCACTGTATGATTTCTATTTTTATTTTTCTTATTTTCCTTTACGTTTAACTTAATTCTTTTTTATTGATGTTGGGATAATTAATTACATTAAAAAGAAATTATTTTAAAAGTGTAAATAAAATTGGAAAAAAAAAATTTACCTGCACCACCCGCCAAGTTGCAGCCTGCCTAACCTGCTTTTGCTTGCTGTATGGAAAATCAAAGACTTATTGAAATTATAAGACAAAGACAAGTCAATAGAGGAAGGAAAGCTCAGTAGCTAATAACAAAAAAGGAGTATCAAACACGAAGAATAGTCAATGATACTTTGACGTGATAATACCTACACCAAAACTTATTATCGGGAGATTATGAGTGATAAAGAAATCAAATCTCACATTTAAAAATAGAAGATGGATTGAGAATATATAAAATTTAAGGTATGTATAATCAAATTATTTAAATTATTTTGATGAAGTAAACCACTCTTAAGCATACTTAATCTAAAGAGTTTAATAAAGAGGAGTGGTTTGTTATATCTCTATTGCTTTCAGATCTATCATCTATCTATGGAGTGTAACGATAGCTATTTTTTTGGCTATTCCATTATTCTTATACTTGCAATCATAGACTTGCACCACTCATTTAATTTCTACTCTATACTTTGGACCGCATTGATGAGTTACATGAACTATTGATAAGTTAGAATAATATTTGTCTTGTACATTTTATTTCTTTAATTAATCCATTTTATTTTCATTCTTTTAAACAAACACACGGCCCCTAGGTATATGTTATATTAATTGATATTTAATGATTTTTATTTAAATATAAAATATTTTTTGTTTAATAAATCACTTTTTAATTTGATTTTTCTTCATTCTATTCTTTTTAAAATGACTATATATATATATATTAGACCAGAAAATAAACATATGTAAAAAACTGAAAAAAGTTGAACTAAAAATGAAACATGTGAGAGAAACAAGAATTAAATAACGAAGAAAGAGAGAGAGAAATTCTGCAAGCATTTTTTCCATAATATGTGGGCTGGAAAAATTTTGAATTTTTTTATTGGCCAGAACTTGATTATTTGCGTCGAGTGCTTTCATTTAAATCCGTGGGAGCTTTTCCTACATTGACTGTCTTTATTCATTATTTTCTTCAAGTCTACGACGTAAATTAAGGTTTCATTGATGCCTACATGGTGCCCTATTGCCCATTCATAAGGGTAAAGAAATTAATTAAGCGAATAAAGCAATATTATACAAACATATATATGCAACCTGAAGCTGAAATTCTGCAAAAGATTACCCGTGCAACCAAAATCATCACTTCAAACACATATAATCTCTAATCTGCATTACCCATCATCATACATTAAATTCTTTTTTATTTTGTTGTTTGGATTCTCCCATTAGTTTACAGGAAAAAATAGATTTAAAAAGTAAAATTAAAAAATTGAAATTTTGTATACCTGCACCTGCCAACTTTCAGGTTGTAAGACCCATTTTTCTAGCTCTAAGAAAATCAAAAGACTTAGAGAAATTATTGGACAAAGACAAGTCAATATAGGAAGAAGCTTCAGTGCGCTGATTAGAAAGAAGCATCAAACACGAAGAGTGGTTCCTATGTCTCTATTGCTATCAGATCTATCTATGGAGTGTTACGACTTACTTCTTATGGCCATTCCATTCTTCTCCTTGCAGTCATTGAAATTGCACCACTCCTTTAATTTCTGCAATATACTTTTGACTAAATGGATATTTACATCACTATTTATAAGTTAGAAATAGTCAATTGACATGTTAATTAATATTTTTATTTTAAAATATAAATTTTTTTTGTTTAAAAAATCACTTTTTAATTTTCTTTTTTATTCATTCTGCTCTTTTAAACTGATTATATATATATATTAGACCGTAAAATAAATATATGGAAAATATTTTAATTTTTTTATTGGTCAAAACATATAAATGATGAGTGCATAGTATTGTGTGCAACTTGAGCTTTTCCTGCATTGACTTGTCAGTATTCATTATTTTCTTCAAGTCTATAATGCAAATTAAGGTTTCATCGACGACACCTTACTGCCCATTCATAAAGAAAAAGAAATTAGCTAATTAATTAAGCAAATAAAGGCGAGCTATTATGAAAACATAATGTCAGAGAAAGGAAAATAACTAGCGGGGACCATTTATGTCATGAAGAATTGAATATAAATAGTCATATAAATGGGTGTCACCTGTGACAATCCATTCATCAGACCATATCGAGTGATCATGGAAACCTCATTCCTCTCCTGATATGTTGCTAATATTTTATTGCTATGCTTCCTAATTGCTGCACTCATGCTCCCCCAAAGCATGCGCAGTGTAAGGATGCTATGCAATGAAAGAGACGTTCATCTTCTCCTAAACTTCAAGCACACTGTTGTTGATCCTTCTGCTATCCTCTCTACTTGGTCCAATGAGCGAGATTGCTGTCAGAGGAGAGGAGTTCATTGTGACAACACCACTTGTAGAGTCATCAACCTCATTCTCCCGTCTTTTAGAACCACAGGTTGATGATTGTGGAGCTCTTTGCTTCAACTTGAATTTCTAAATTACTTGGATTTGTCTAGTAATAACTTCCACGCTTTGGCCCATGATGATTACGTGAATATCACAAGTTTTAATCATCGTCATCTGTCATGTGAAAATTCCTCCAGTATTCATCATCTTGATTTATCCTTCAATGAGGATCTTAACATTGATGATCTTCATTGGCTTTCTCGTGTTCCCTCCTTGAAATATGTTCACATGAGTGGTATTAATCTTCAAGGAAAAGTTGATTGGATTCAATTGGCAACTCCGCTTCCTCACTTGCAGAGTTACAGTTTAATTCTTGTCAACTTGGAAACATAATCCTTTTCACAAATATGTCAATTTTACCTCACTTGAAGTTCTTGACCTCGCTAATAATGATATTAGCTCTGAATCCATTCCATATTGGTTGTTCAATCTCAGTGATATTGCAGCCATTGACTTGAGCAATAATTACTTTCAAGGCCACCTCCCAAAGAGTTATTAAACCATCGAAATGTGCAAGAGTTATATTTTTCTGAAAATGAACTAAGTGGACCAATTCCAGATTGGTTAGCCCAACTTGAGCATCTACAAGTCCTTGATATTAGTGAAAATTCCTTTTCTGGTCCAATTACTTCTACTCTTGGAAATATGTCATCATTGATTATCCTGGATGTTAGTTCAAATCTCTTAAATGGTAGTCTACCAGAAAGTCTTGGACAACTGTTGAATCTGCAGGAATAACTGTCGGAGATATATCACTTCCCAGGGTATGTGACTAAAAGAAATTTTGTCAAGCTCTCAAATTTGAAACGACTTTACAATGGATCACCGGATTTAAATCCTTGACTTTGATTTGCTATGGGTTCCTCCTTATCAACTTGATTTTATTCATTTGGAATACATGATAGGCTCCAAACTTCCGGCATGGGTGTATCAACAAACATCCATTAGAAGGTTAATAATTACCTCCTCAGTAATTTCATTTGAACCTCAAGATAAGTTTGGGACTTCATAGCACGAGTTCCACACTTACACCTGGAAGGAAATACCATTCATGGGGAGATGTCTAACGTGTTAGTAAACTCCACCATCATAATGTTGATTTCGAACAAACTCAAAGGCCAACTCCCTCAATTGTCACCAATGTTGTGGCACTCAGTGTGGGAAACAACTCTTTCCAAGGATCTATTTCTTCATTATTGTGTCAAAAAAAGAATGGGAGAAGCCATTAAAGTATTTGGACATGTCTTATAATCTTTTGTCAGGAGGGCTTACAAATTGTTGGATGCATTGGAAATCATTAGAAGTTATTAGTCTAGAAGGCAATAAACTAACGGGCACAATCCCCTCTACAATTATTTTGCTTTCTAACCTTAGGTTTTTGCGTCTCAACAAAAACAATTTATCTGGAGAGATACCTTCATCACTAAAAAATTGCCAGAAATTGCAAGTCCTTGATGTTAGAGAAAATAAATTATTTGGATTCTTACCCAACTGGAGGATGCAAAATGCAAAGATTCGTCGGCTAAGATCCAATCTGTAATAACCCTAACAAAATTTAAATAAATAAATAAATATATATATATATATAGGGTAACTTGCTTAAAGTATATTTATATTAATTTTTGGGATAAATATAACAAGTTAAAAACTTGGTCTAGTGGCAGCTGAGCAACCTCCCATACATAAGGTTCCAAGTTTGAATCTGGAAAAGACCAAAAGAAGAGTTAAATTTTTCTTTTTCTGGCTGTGCGAAATTACTAAACTGCCCTTAGCTTCATCAGATATTTTAACTCTTCCTTCTTCTTTTCTCGGTCATTCTAGAGCAGAAGCTCCACGAGAGAGAGAGAGAGAGAGAGGAGAGAGAGAGAGAGAGAGAGTTTCATCGTTCCTCTTCCTTCTGTGTTCGTTGGCCGGTGACCGTGGGTGCGTCTCTCACCGTCGTCACTGGAGATCGAAGAGAAAAAAGGAGATCTGAGGTTGGACGAATTTTTGCTTAGCCTTTCATGGGTCACTGCTTTCTTCCCTTTCCACCGTAGCTGGCACTGCGTTCCTGTAGCTTATCATCGCCGGTGTGCTCGTGGCTGGTCCTTCCATTTCGGTTAGGATTTTCCCTGTTTCTGCATCATTCTCCCTTGTACGAGCTCAGCGTTCCACCGTGTTAAGTCATTGAAAATGGTTGCTGCTGGTTTGAGCTGAGGCGATGCTGACTCTGGTTTCCTTTTCTTTTGAATGGTGCTACGTCTCCCTCTGTTTCTTGCATCAGCTGGAGAGTTTTGTTTTTCTCCCCTGTTTTGCTGTAGATTCTGCCTTCTTTGCTGCCTCTGCCGTTATTGGTGTTTAAGGGTGTGTGGAAGAACAAGACCTTGAAAAGATTTAAAAGAAGAATACTTTTGGGAATTTAGAACTTCAACAGGTAAGTGAATAGCATTCCCTTTAATTTATTTTTATTTTATTGGTACTTTTATTTTTTTTATAAATTTTCATTGAGATATTTTATTCTTGTGAATTACATTAGTTTTGAAATTTTGTGATATTGATTTGAGACGTTTAAAGGAGGATATATGCATTTATTTCCTCAGGGAATATGTTTTAAAGATTTATGGAATTATTTGGTTTATTAAACTCTTCAAATCCTTGATTATTTAGATAACGCAAGCTTGTATATTATTTTATGAAAGATTATTTTCAACAGGATTTAAATTAAAATTTAAAGTGATACATGCGAGTTTGGCATTGGAAACGCTGACTATATTTCATAAATAATTATTTTCTCGCATGTTTGAACACGATTTTTGAGAGGACTTCAAACAGAACACTGTTGCTAACGGCAGTTCCGTTAGCCCATAGCGCGTTGTGGTTAAATACTAGATAGTTTGTTTCGTGAGTTTTATTCTCACGTTTGGTATTAGTGGGCTTCGTACCCACGTTTGATTCCGTGGCCTGAGCCGCGTTTGGTTACTTATCCTCGTGGACTGGTGTGTCCACGTTTGTTTTCGTGGCATAAGTCGCGTTTGGTTATTTACTCTCGTGGACTATGTGTCCACATTTGTAACCTGTTATGTTGAGTTCTCAAAATTTTAAATGTTGATTAATATATGTTTTCAAAATTTACCCGATTTTTTTGAGTAAATTGTATCACTTCGAGTTTTATGAGAGCAGATTGTTTCTTTAAACATGATAACATAAAATGTTTTCAACTTATTCTTATTTTATAAATATGATTATGCCTTATGTACATTATAAATCTTGATAGAATTACTTCCAACCATCTGACACCATTATTATAAATTGTCAATTGAAATTTAAGAATTTTTCTATGGGAATGCTATTCACTGAAAAAATTATTTGGTCTCAGATTGGTTAGCTGATGTCGATTTCATCAACGACCTCAAAAAGGGCAACTAACTACAGTGGGTGGACATTTTGATTGGTATTGTTACTTTAATGTAAATACATAAATTGTATGTCTTTTTGATTTGAAAGAAAGACTAGATGCTCCACATAGGTTGTTGATGAAACTTATTTTTGTCTGTATATTGGTTGCTGGCTGGAAGGAGCTATGCTCCTGATTTATGCTGTTATTTGTAAAAAATTTTGTTGTAAAATTTTCAGGAGATCCTAGTTACAGGGAAGGTTCTGCCGAAATTTTTACAAAAACGTTGACACTTTCTTATGATAATGAATTTACAGAAGTTATTTAATTCTCATGTGATTTGATTAAATTTTGTTTTTTTTTAAAAACAAAACAAAAGAGAAATAAACATCCGATAAAATTGGAGGCTTACGGGAAGGTGAGAATAGTTTACGCCCGTGCCGATCACCCTTATTTCAGGACGTGACACAATCAACTTAGTGGAAATATGCCTCTCCAAATATGCCAATTGACTTCCCTTACAATATTGGATTTTGCAAACAACAAAATATCAGGTTCATTACCTGTTTGTCTACAAAATATGACAGCCATGACTCTCCCTAATTCACATAGTGGGGTTTACGGATATTGCATTGAAATTCAAGATATCATTTACGAAATGCTAGACTGTGTTGTGGTGCATATAAAAGGACAACGACCAAGATACAGCGAAAACTTGAAATTATTGCATTCTGTTGATCTATCAAGTAATAATATGTCTGGAAAAATACCTCCAGAGATATTTAGTCTCACTGAATTGCAATCTTTGAACTTGTCCCGTGATCAATTTGATGAAAACATACCAAATGAGATAAGGGACATGAAAAAGTTGGAATCTCTTGATCTCGCAAGCAATCAACTTTCAGGTGAAATTCCTCAAGATAGGGCTGAATTGTCTTTTCTAGAAGGCCTGAACCTTTCCTTCAACAATTTCACTGGTAAGATCCCAACAGGAACTCAACTTCAAGGGTTTGATCCACAAAGTTTCATGGGGAATCCAAGATTATGTGGAGCTCCACTTCCAAAAAATTGCACAGATAAAGAAGAGCACATTGAACCCGTGGAAACAAATGATAGTCAAGAAGATGAATCTCTATTTTACTTCTACGTTGGGATTGGAGTTGGATTCGCCACAGGTTTTTGGGGAGTCTGTATTGCCATTTTCTTCAACAAGAATTTCAGGCATTCTTACTTTAGATTCTTATATCGCATCCAAGACAAGCTTGATATGGGGGTCCTCAAGACGAACCGTTTTCGTTGAAAATCGGCACTGCGGTAAGTGATCTTAACAAACTTCTGATGTATGTTTTAATTATTTGATTTTTTTCCTTTTGAATTCTTAGATATTTCCCTATTCATATAATATTCTAGGATTATATCTTCCATACTGAACACAAATATTTACATTATAAAATAAATATGACAAAGAAGACATGCCTTAGATTATATACATCTGATATTTTGGAGTTATATTAATTATTAACATTTTTAATTTGAATATTATGTAGAGTCTTGCCGTGCATACTTCAGCAAGTCTCCTGACGAGGAAGTGGATTTACCAAAGACATCACCAATAATGAAGTCTATTCTGTTGACTTGAAGCTTAGCCATGTAATATAGTTTGATTCTCTGTTGCATGCAAACTATATACTTAATAAGTATGTATTTTAAACAAAAAGGACATTTTCTTTTGGGTAAGAAAAAAATGTTACTGTGTAATAAATAAAAGATAATATATGACTTAATGCTTTTATGTTAAATTGGATTTGAGTATTATTGTCAAACTCCCAAGTTGACTCTACAAGTTTATTGTTTTTATGTTTATAGCTTATAAAATCATGTTAACTCGATCATAAACTCATATTAGATAAAACTCAGTTAAATTTGTAGGCTAACTCTTCGAGTTTATTGTATTTACGTTTCTAGCTTATAAAATCATGACAATCATCTCATAAACTCATTGAGCAAGATATGTATATACTATATAGAACTTGATTTATATAAATGGTAGGATTTAGTTCAATGAAAAAAAACTAAAAAACAAAAATATTATGAATCATGATTCTCAAATCCATGAACTAAATTACCCCATGCCTTATGAATGTGCTCATGTATCCTTGATCATTTTTTACCTTTATTTTTTTAAGATTTAATGGATAAAAATGTCTTAGAACTTTTTTTGTAGGGACGCCTAGCATTCTAAACTTTTTTTGGACCATTTTTGTCTTGAAAATTTCAAAAATAGAGCATTTAAACCTCACCATTAAAAATTACAAACGTTGACTATTAACTTGAAGTTTGACCAATGATGTTTTTTTTATTTTTTTCCTCCTTCCTTCTGTGTTTGGTCTCTAATTTTGTTCTCCAGTGAATTCTTTAACTTTTCTTCTTCCTACAAATGAAGGAGGGAAAAATCATGAAATATCCTAATCAAACTTCAGTTAACTTTCAACATTTCCTATATTTAATGGTGGGGCAAAAATTCTTCGTTTTTTAAACTTTCATGGCAAAAATATTCCCAAAAAAAAAAAGTTTAGTTGTCAAGCACCCCTAGAGAAAAATTTTTAAGGTATGTTTGCCATTTAACTTTTTTTTTAATTCATTACATTTCATTCGTTTCTAGTAAGTAAACGGACCTCAAACTTTAAACTCCAATGAAAAATGGTCAGTCAAGGGTGGATTTATTGGATGTTTCACTATATTGACCATACTCAATCTCTTAATTTAGACCGTGAGAGGTTTTGGAAAATTCTGTTACCTCCAAGGATTAAGATCTTTCTTTGGAAAATCTTGCGAAATTCATTGCCCACCACAAATTGTTTGATTCATCATCATTGTAAAATTCATCATCAGTATGAATCTGGATTTTCTCAAAAGTATAGTCATGACAAAAGTCACAGCAGAAAATTAAAAAGTCACCATTGAAAACTTGTCACAATGTCATCATGAAAGCTTCTGTCATTAATTCTATATGCAATAATAAAAAAAAGCTGCAATACACCATTAAAAGGAAAAATTGGTGCCATTAAAGGTGAAGAATTTTAACTACCAATCAGTTGTGACTCTTTTGTCGCAGTCAAAAGTTGAGCATCAATGGCAAAGTTTTTGTTCTTGCCGGAATGTCACGCCCCAACAATAGAGGGTGACCGGCACGGGTGTGAACCATTCTCACATTCCTGTAAGCCTCCAAGTGAATGTTTATTTCATTTTTCAAGAAAAGAACAAAATTCAATCAAATCACATGAGAATTAAAATAATTTCTTTAAATTCATTATCATAAGAAAGTGTTGACGTTTTTGTAGAAATTTCGGCAGAACCTCCCCTGTAACTAGGATCTCCCGAAAATTCTACAACAAAATTTTTTTTACAAATAACAGTATAAATTAGGAGCGTAGCTCCTTCCAGCCAGCAATCAATATACAGACAAAAATAAGATTCATCAACAACCTATTTGGAGCATCTACTCTTTCTTTCAAATCAAAAAGACATACAAATTATATATTTATATTAAAGCAATAATACCAATCAAAAAGGTCCACCCACTCTAGCTAGTTGCCCTTTAGAGGTCGATGGTGGGATTAGTGTCAGCTAACAAATCTGAGGTCAAAATAATTTTCTAGTGAATAGCATTCCCATATTAAAATTTTTAAAATTTAACTCAACAACCTCTAATAATAGTGTCAGCTAATTAAAAATAATTCCACCAAAATTTATAAGCATGTAAGTCATAGCCATGTTTGTAAAATAAGAATAAATAAATAAAAAAAATTTATATTATCATACTTAAGAAAATAATCTGCTCACGTATAACTCAAAGTGGTACAATTTACTAGCCAAAATCATGTAAGTTTCGAAAATACATATTAATCAACCTTTAAAATCTTGAGAACTCAACAGAACAAGTTACAAACATGGACACATAGTCCACGAGAGTAAATAACTAAACACGGCTTATGCCACGAAAACAAACGTGGACACACCAGTCCATGAGGGTAAATAACCAAATGCAGCCGAAGCTACGAAATAAATGCGGACACACAACCCACGAGGGTAAGTAACCAAACGCGGCTCAGGCCATGAAATCAAATGCGGGTATGAAGCCCACGAATACCAAACGTGAGAATAAAACTCACGAAACAAACTAGCTAGTGTTCAACCACAGCGCTACGGGCTAACAGAACTGCCGTTAGTAGCAGTGTTCTGTTTGGAGTCCTCTCAAAAATCATGTTTCAAACATGCGAGAAAATAATTACTTCTGAAATATAATCAACATTTCCAATGCCAAACTCGCATGTATCACTTTAAATTTTAATTTAAGACCTGTTGAAAATGGTCTTTCATAAAATATTATATGAGCTTGCGTTATTTAAATAATCAAGGATTTCAAGAGTTTAATAAACCAAATAATTCCATAAATCTTTAAAACATATTTCCTGAGGAAATAAATGCATATATCCTCTTTTAAACATCTCGCATCAATATCACAGAGTTTCAAAACTAATGTAATTCACAAGAATGAAATATCTCAATGAAAATTTGTTAAAAATAAAAATACCAATAAAAATTAAATTAAAGGGAATGCTATTCACTTACTTGTTGAATCTTTAAATTCTCAAAATATTCCTTGCCTTTAATTCTGGTTAGGGTCCCGTTCTTCCTCGCACCCTTATCAACACCACAGACCGAGAAGAAAAGAAATAGGGATGTTGGGTTTACAGCTGAACAGGGGAGAAGACAAACAACACTTTTACCACGCACAACAGAGGAAGAAAGCTTAACTCACAGTACCAATACTAGCTCACCGCACAGCCTCACCCCAGTTCTGATGCTTTACGTTTTCTTGGCTCAGCACGACACAGATGGCATAACAGAGAGGAAAAAAAAACAAAAATAGGGAGCACGGACTAGTGAAGCAACCCATGAAGCTCACAGTTGAGTTGGGAAAGGAAGAACTTATGAGTTAAAACCCTCTAGCTCCGATGACCTGGTCCTTCACTCCGACTGCAACTCAAACGTGAACGGCACACAGAGGCAACAGACTGAAAAAAAGAAAAACAGAGTCTGCATGTATGAAAGAGTGTCTACACGTCACTGAGCAGTGGCGAGCCCTCTCCGTCGTCGATAATAGCCAGGAGTAAAGAGGGGAGAGATGGTCAGTTATGGTAGAAAGGTAGAGAGCAATTTCAAGCACTCTCGAGTTCTTTCTCAGTCTCTGCGTGCACCCACTGGATAAGGAAGAAATAATAATAAAAAAAATTTTACCACATGAGGAAGAGGGCATTATAGTAATTACATATAAGCTAAAACCAACAAAACAAAATTCCTCTTTGTGCTCCGGAGGTTTTGAACTTAAGACTTTTTTTTTATTTGGGCTATTACATTCTCCCCCTTTAGGAAATTCGGTCCTCCGAATTTAAATTTGTGCTTACCTCAATCTTCAAACAAGTGTGGATACTTGACATGCATATCCCTTTCAACTTTCCATGTAGCTTCCTCTTAAGAATGGTTACGCCATAATAATTTTACCAAAGCAAGTTCCTTCGACTGCAACCTTTTTACTTGTTTTGTCCAAAATAGCCATACGAGTTTCCTCATAAGATAAGTCTGAGTCTATTTGAATTCCCTGTGTTTCTATCACATGAGAGGAATCATATAAATACTTCCATAACATTGATACATGAAACACTGGATGGATACCCGACCATTCAAGCGGTAATGCCAAGCAGTAAGCAACTGCCCCAATTCTTTCTAAGATTTCAAATGGACCCACATACCTTGGGCTCAATTTACCTTTCTTCCCAAACCTCATCACCCCTTTCATAAGAGATACTTTAAGGAATATTTTATCCCCAACCATGAATTCTAACTCCTGACGCATCACCAATATAAAACCATCCAATAGGGGACCTACACTACCTCCCATAAAGTGCTTCATATGGGGCCATTTATATGCTAGATTGATAACTATTGTTATAAGAAAACTCTACCAATGCTAAGTAATGATCCCAACTACCACGAAAATCCAAAATACAAGATCTTAACATATCTTCAAGTATCGAAATGGTTCTCTCAGACTGGCCATTGGTTTGCGGGTGAAAAGCAATACTGAGATCCAATCGAGTACCCAAAGCTTCTTGGAAAGATCTCCAAAATTAAGAAGTAAATTAAGGACCTCTATCAAAAATTATGGATATCAGAATCCCATGCAGTCGCACAATCTCATTAATATATAATTGAGCATATTTATCAACATTATATGTTGTCTTTACTGGAATGAAATGAATTGATTTCGTCAGTCTATCAATAATAACCTAGATAGAATCATACCCCTTAGCAGTGCGAGGTAACCCAGTGACAAAGTCCATTATGATATTTGCCTCTAGTATTTCTAACCTTTGGTGTAGCCTAGCTAGCTTCTAGTGTTCTGCCTTAACTTGCTGGCATGTTAAACAGCGTGAGACAAAGTCTACCACATCCTTTTTCATGCCATCCCACCAATACAGATGTTTCAAATCTTGATACATTTTAGTTGCTCCTGGATGTACGGTATATGTAGAATGATGAGCCTCTTCCATGATAAATCACTTCAAGTTTTCCTCTTGTGGTACACAAATTCTACCCTTGCACTTTAATATTCGTTCTTGGTCAATTTCAAACTCAGTATTACTTCCAGCTATGACTGCTTCTTTTAACTTGCATAATTTTAGATCTGAGAATTGAGCACTCTTAATCTAATCCATTAAAGAAGAATGAACTTGTACACGAGCCAGAAATGGTCCCTTATTAATAATCTCAAACTTGACTCCACTCTACTCAAGTTTATGAATTTCTTGCACCAAAGGCCTCCTTGTCAAAGTCATGTGCGCCAAGCTACCAATCAATTTTCTACTTAAAGCATCAGCTATCACATTTGCTTTACCAGGATGGTAAAGAATTGCACAATCATAATCTTTAAGTAACTTCATCCACCTCCTTTGTCTACAATTAAGATTCTTCTATTCAAATGTACTTTAGACTCTTATGATCATTATAAATCTCACAAGTCTCACCATAAAGATAGTAGCGCTAAATTTTTAAAGCAAAAACAATTGCTGCCATCTCTAGGTCATGGGTTGGGTAGTTCTATTCGTGTTTCTTAAGTTTCCTTGAAGCGTAAGCAATAACTCATCCATGTTGCATTAGAACACAGCCTAGACCCACATGAGAAGCATCACAATAAACTGCATATCCTCCGTTGCCCGACGGTAAACTCAAAACCGGTGCTGATGTTAAGCACTCCTTCAATTTTTGAAAACTATCTTCATACTTATCATCCCATTCAAATTTCATATTCTTTTAAGTTAATCTCGTTAGTGGAGCAGCTATTTTAGAAAAATCCTTAACAAAACGACAATAATATCCTGTAAGACCTAAGAAACTATGAATTGCTGTAATAGTCGTCGGTCTTGGCCAATTTTACACCGCTTCTACTTTGCTTGGGTCTACTTGAATACCATCTTTAGAAACCACATGTCCTAAGAAGGTAACTTTATCAAGCCAAAATTCACATTTAAAGAACTTGGCATAAAGTTATTGCTCCCTTATTGTCTGTAAAACAATTCGCAAATGATGTTCATGCTCCTCTGGGCTCTTTGAGTATATCAAAATATCATCAATGAAAATAATTACAAACTTATCAATAAACGGTCTAAACACTTGATTCATTAGATCCATAAAAGCTGCTGGTGCATTAGTTAACCTAAATGACATTACTAGGAATTCATAATGACCATATTGAGTTCTAAATGCAGTTTTAGATATGTCTTCTTTCTTAATCTTTAACTAATGATAACCCAAACGTAAGTCTGTTTTGGAAAAACACTGAGCTCCTTGCAAATGATCAAAAAGATCATCTATTCCGAGCAATGGGTACTTATTTTTCACTGTCACCTTATTAAGCTGCCGATAATCGATGCAAAGTCTTAATAACCCATCCTTTTTCTTCACAAAAAGTACTGGTGCTCCTTAAAGAGATGTGCTAGGTCGGATGAATCCCTTATCTAACAGTTCTTGTAATTGAGTCTTCAGTTCTCTCAGCTCAGAAGGTGCCATTCTGTAAGGCGGAATAGAAATTGGTTGAGTATCCAGAACTAAGTCAATGGCAAATTCAATCTCTTGATCAGGTGTCAGTCCAAGTAATTCTTTTGGAAAAACATCAGGAAATTCTTGAACAACGGGAATTTGATCCAAACTAACTGTGCATTTATCAATGTCCCTTACCACCGCTAAAAACCCTTAACAACCCTTCTGTAGTAATCATTGGGCTTTTAAGGCCAAAATAAGATTAGTAAGTCTTTCTATAAAACTCCCTTGCAACATAAAAGGAGTTTTACCTAGAATATCAAATTTTACTACTTTAAGTGGCAGTCAACAGTAGCATAGTAGGAAGCTAACCAGTCCATGCCCAAAATGACATTAAAATCAATCATATCAAGCATCATCAAATCAATAAGGGTTTCTCTATCCTCAAGAGACACTTCACAAGACTTATACACATAAGAAACAATTAAAGATTCCCCTACTGGGGTACCAACTACAAATGAATTATCAAGTTCGATAGGTTCTTTGCCCAATCTCTTAGCAAAATAAATAGACACATATGAATGAGTTGATCCAAGATCAAATAATGCATAAGCTTGATTAGAACATACAGTTATAATACTTATAACAACAGCATTTGAGGCTTTAGCATCCTGTCTTGTCATGACATAAACTCTCGCCTACCTTTATCCTAAGGAAGATTGTCCCCGTTGACTGTTTCCCCTTCCAAATTTACCCTGGCTAGTTAAAGTGGAAGCAGCTCTAGCAGGTGGGATTGACGAGAAAGTAGGGTAGGGAGACAGTTGGATTGATCTATGACTCGATATAGACTGCAAATATGGACAATTTCTTCTCAAATAGCCCGTCTGCCCATACTCAAAACATGTACCAGACACTTTATAGCATGGTCCCGAATGATATTTCCCATAACTATTACAAGGGACTCTAACATAACCGATTGATTCGGAACTGACTGGGCTCGAGGTCTCATATTACCAGAATTTGGTCTCATGACAGGAGTGCTTGCTGATGGTGAACCAAATGATCTAGGCTTAGACTATGAGGCACGAAAGTGAGATTGACTTGAGAATTGATGACTCTTAGAAGAAGAACCGAGAAATTTTTCATCGTGCTCCCTCTTGCGTTTCTTAGAAATTGCTTCCTCTCCCTTATGTCGATTCTCAATTCTCAGTGCACTATCAACAATCTCAGTATAGGTGATATCACAACCCAACATAGGTGCTATATTATCATGTATATCTACCGGCAATCCATGCACAAACCTGCTAATTCATTCCCTTTCAGTCGGGATGACATGTGAGGCAAAAGAAGATAATTCAGTAAACTTCTGATCATACTCTGCTATTGACATTCCTTTACTGCACTTTAAAGTTAGAAATTCTTCAACTTTTGCGTCTCTAGTACTTTGAGGCAAATATCGATTTAGAAATGTAGTCTTGAATTCTTCCCAAGTTAAAGAAGGTACTCTAGTTGTATGCAAACCTGGGACTGTTTTTGCCCAAGTACTTGCCACTCCCTGAAGCTGAAATGTTGCAAATTCGACATACTGAACATCAGGGCATCTTAAGGCCCTACATCTCTTCTCTATTCCTTCAAGAAACTCAATCGGGTCCTCCCGTGCATTGTTTCTCAAAAAAGATGGTGGGTTTACCTTCATAAACTTCAATAACTTCACTGCAAGATTCTCTTTTGGTATATCATATGTTGAAAGAATAGTCTACTCCTTAGATTGAGGACTTACTTGTTCGCTTCTAGAAGGAATATCTTGTAGGTGCCTAAGGGTTCGACCACCCCTAGCCCTAATCCTACTCTGACGCCATCCTCTACCTCTTAAAGGCATATCATCTGTCGGAGAAATTCTGCCAGAGGCTCTACTGCTAGTGGAGCTCCTGGTAGATACTTGATGTCTGGGTGGCATGTTTCACTATAAAAAAAAGAAATATTTAACTAAAAATATAATTTTTATATAACAAAAAAGTCAATAACAAAAACTTTCGATAGAACTCCCAATGATGCCTCAATTATAATTATGCCTGGGTTCATAATGATAATTGAAACCTCACTGGCAAGTTCTAGCTCCACATAGTTATATATGTAAAAACTTTGGCTCTGATACCAAAACTGTTACGCCCCAAAAATAGAGAGTGACCGGTACGGGTGTAAACCATTCTCACATTCCCGTAAGCCTTCAAGTGAATGTTTATTTCATTTTTCAAGAAAAGAACAAAATTCAATCAAATCACATGAGAATTAAAATAGTTTCTTTAAATTCATTATCATAAGAAAGTGTCGACGTTTTTATAGAAATTTCGGCAGAACCTCCCCTATAACTAGGATCTCCCGAAAATTCTACAACAAATTTTTTTTTACAAATAACAGTATAAATCAGGAGCGTAGCTCCTTCTAGCCAGCAACCAATATACAAACAAAAATAAGATTCATCAACAACTTATTTGGAGCATTTACTCTTTCTTTTAAATCAAAAGACATACAAATTATATGTTTACATTAAAGCAACAACACCAATCAAAAAGGTCCACCCACTGTAGCTAGTTGCCCTTTAGAGGTCGATGGTGGGATCAGTGTCAGCTAACAAATCTGAGGCCAAAATAATTTTTCAGTGAATAGCATTCCCATATTAAAATTTTTAAAATTTAACTCAACAACCTCTAATAATAGTGTCAGCTAATTAAAAATAATTCCACTGAAATTTATAAGCATGTAAGTCATAGCCATGTTTGTAAAATAAGAATAAATAAATAAAAAAAATTTATGTTATCATACTTAAGAAAATAATCTGCTCACATATAACTTAAAGTGGTACAATTTACTAGCCAAAATAATGTAAGTTTCAAAAATACATATTAATCAACCTTTAAAATCTTGAGAACTCAACAGAACAAGTTACAAACATGGATACATAGTCCACGAGGGTAAATAACCAAATGTGGCTTATGCCATGAAAACAAACATGGACATACTAGTCCACGAGGGTAAATAACCAAACGTAACTGAAGCCACAAAACAAACATGGACACACAGCCCACAAGGGTAAGTAACCAAATGCAACTCAGGCCACGAAATCAAATGCAGGTATGAAGCCCAAGAATACCAAACATGAGAATAAAACTCACAAAACAAACTAGCTAGTGTTCAACCACAGCGTGCTACGGGCTAACAGAACTGCCGTTAGCAGCAGTGTTCTGTTTGGAGTCCTCTCAAAAATTGTGTTTCAAACATGCGAGAAAATAATTACTTCTGAAATATAATCAACGTTTCCAATGCCAAACTCGCATGTATCACTCTGTTTGGAGTCCTGTTGAAAATGGTCTTTCATAAAATATTATACGAGCTTGCGTTATCTAAATAATCAAGGATTTCAAGAGTTTAATAAACCAAATAATTCCATAAATCTTTATAAAACATATTTCCTGAGGAAATAAATGCATATATCCTCTTTTAAACATCTCGCATCAATATCACAGAGTTTCAAAACTAATGTAATTCACAAGAATAAAATATCTCAATGAAAATTTGTTAAAAATAAAAATACCAATAAAAATTAAATTAAAGAGAATGCTATTCACTTACTTGTTGAAGCTTCAAATTCTCAAAATATTCCTTGCCTTTAATTCTGGTCAGGGTCCCGTTCTTCCTCGCACCCTTATCAACACCACAGACTGAGAAGTAAAGAAACAGGGACGTTGGGTTTACAGCTGAACAGGGGAGAAGACAAACAGCACTTTTACCATGCACAGCAGAGGAAGAAAGCTTAAATCACAGTACCAATACTAGCTGACCGCACAGCCTCACCCCAGTTCTGATGCTTTACGTTTTCTTGGCTCAGCACGACACATATAGCACAACAGAGAGGAAAAAAACAAAAATAGGGAGCACGGACTAGTGAAGCAACCCATGAAGCTCACGGTTGAGTTGGGAAAGGAAGAACTTATGAGTTAAAACCTTCTAGCTCTGATAACCTGGTCCTTCACTCCGACTGCAACTCGAATGTGAACGGCACACAGAAGCAACAGACTGAAAAAAAAAAAGAAAAACAAAGTCTGCATGTATGAAAGAGTGTCTACATGTCACTCAGCAGTGGCGAGCCCTCTCCGTCGCCAATAATAGCCAGGAGTAAAGAGGGGAGAGATAGTCGGTTATGGTAGAAGGGTAGAGAGCAATTTTGAGCACTCTCAAGTTCTTTCTCAGTCTCTACGTGCACCCACTGGATAAGGAAGAAATAATAATAAAAAGAATTTTACCACATGAGGAAGAGGGCATTATAGTAATTACATATAAGCTAGAACTAACAAAACAAAATTCCTCCTTGTGCTCCAGAGGTTTTAAACTTAAGACTTTTTTTTATTTGGGCTATTACAAGGAAGTTGACCTTCCACATGGTACCATGTCACTGACACATGTCTCCACATGACTCTTCATATGGTGACATGTCATGTATCACATGTTGCCACCACCTCACGCCATGTGTTATTATGTGATCCACTTATATTTCCATTTCACATATTGCCTTCTCCGAGGTTTGAGCTCAGGACCTTCTTCATTTATGTCCTACCATTTTAGCACTAAGTTGGAATGAACTTACACATTTTGTTATTGCATTATTATATATATAAGTATGTATGTATGTATATGAATATATTATTAAATTTAAACAAACACACACTCAGATAAATAGATAACATTTGTTATATAACTCAATTACACACACATATATATTAGATATTAAATATTATCAAATATTATAACTATAATTAAATACTTCAATTAAATTTTTCATTTTATTAAAATTTTGATTTATAATATTGATTTTTAATAAAGTAAACTATAAATATAATTGATACAATATTATTTATTTTATTTTTTTGTTTGTACTTCTTGAGGTTATTGTATTATTTATTTTAATATTCCTATTTGTAATTATATTATATAAAAAATATCTAAAAATAAATAATAAAAATATAGATTATTATACATTAGATCATGGTTATTTATTTTTTTTGGCTATTTTTAATCAAATATTTTTTTTACTTTCAACGAAAAATAACTCTTAAGTAAATTAATTGACTTATTTTTACATTTCATTTTACTTTTTAATTAGTTTTTACTTTTAGATGGATTTTTTTATATTTATATCTCAATATAGCATCAAACAAAAAAATCATCTAGCATCACATAGATATGTTTTATATATTCTAAAAATTAAAAGTATAATTTTAAAATATTCCATTTCTATTTTTCTTATATCTTCCTCTTTCCTATCATCAATAATCGAACTAAGAACTCTAAATCAGCATCAAGCTTCAAAACATGAGAATGAGGACCAAAGTTACCCATATTAAATGTAAAATTTGAATTGAAAAATTAGATTAGTTGAAATTTCATTCTAAAGACAAATAAATTTAACTATCACATGTCTAATTATTATAAACAAGTAGTGTTATTGTTTAAAATACTAATTTTATCATAAAACACATGAAAATAGAGACTCATTACCACATTATAAGCATTCCAATAAAAATATCAAATAAATTTTGAATGAATTTATTACAACATATGTGAGTGTGCATTAGTCATTTCAGTTAGATTTGATATTAATTGATAAAAACAAATGAACTAAACTAGCCTAAATAGTTGGACCAAATCAAGTTCAACATTGCTTGACAAATGATAAACAAAATCAACCTACAATAATATGATTTCGCTCAATTATTTAGTCCAGCTCATTAAATACTACCTTAACCTTAATTATATTAAAATAATTTTTATTATTTAAAAATATCAATTTAACCATAAAATATATAAAATGAAAACTCATAATCTTTTTTATTTATTCATCATAAAGTACATTTTTCCCTCTATACTTTTTCTTTGAGAACTACTGAGCATCCTGTACTAATAAGTGGAGCATTTTTTCCATAAATAAATTTTTAGAGGAGCAAAAATCTCCTTTCATTAGTGATCCATTAACTTTGCCATTTTCTACTAATGTGGCATGTCATTTGGTGCTAATTTATCCCTAAATACTTTTTCGAGAAGCGTCGGACACATTAAAGTTTTGTTAAAATAAAATTTAATAAATATTTTAAAAATATTTAATATTTATTAATAAAATGATCTTTTAAGAAAATTAATATTGATTAAGTCTCTTAAATTTTTAATGTTATTCTCTATAATTTTTTTGTTTAAATAACGGTCAAATTAACAAATATTTAGAATTGGAGTGTTACTTCATCTTAATTGATATTTTCATATAATGCAATATGTTTTTAATTTAAAAATTGGAAAATAAGTTGCAAATTTAACAAGACAATATTAATTTTTTCCATTTATTTGGAAGTTCAATCTACCCCTTTTAAAACAAAGCTGCAAAATATTAAATTTTGGTGGTACAATATTTTGGAAGATTGCCGTTATTGAGGAATTATAGAGAGAAAATTTTTGCTCCTTTGAAAAATAGTTTAACGAAATGCCCAACTTATTAATAAAGCATACTTAGCACTCCTTAAAGAAAAGTAGAGGAAGAAATGTACACCTTAACACTTTAACTCTAAAATCATTATATAAATATATAAAAGTAGGGTTAAAGGCGATAAAAAAAATGTTATGTATTCATTTTTAAATTTGCTATAATTCTGTGTTTCAGGATGCCTTACCTACAAATTTCCATGTTTCAAGCATTCTTACTTTAGATTCTCATGTCGCATCCAAGACGAGCTTGATATGGTGGTCCTTGAGATGAACCGGTTTCGTGGAAAATCGGCACTGCGGTAAGTGAAACAAACTTCTGGTGTATGTTTTAATTATTTCATTTTTTTTCCTTTTGAATTCTTAGATATTTCCCTATTCATATAATATGCTAGAGTTATATCTTCTATACTGAATTTAGATTATAAAATAAATATGACAAAGAAGACATGCCTTAGACTCTATACATCTGATATTTTGGAGTCATATTAATTATTAACATTTTAATTTGAATATTATGTAGCGTCTTGCCGTGCATACTTCGGTAAGTCTCCTGATGAGGAAGTGGATTTACCAAAGACATTACCAATAATGAAGTCTATTTTGCTAACTTGAAACTTAGCCATGTAATATAGTTTGATTTTCTCTGTTTCATGCAAAGTGTATCAATAAGTATGTGTTTTAAAACAAAAAGGACATTTTTTTTTGGGTAAGAAAAAAATGTTACTGTGTAATAAACAAAAGACAATATATAACTTAATGCTTTTGTGTTGAATTGGATTTGAGCATTGTTATCAAACTCTCAAGTTGACTCTATGAGTTTATTGTTTTTACGTTTTTAACTTGTTCATAAACTCAGATTAGATCAAGGCCGTGTGAATATGTTTTGAGGCCTAAAGCAAAATTATTAGTAAATAGCATATGTAATTGTTTTTTAAAGAAAATGCACTCATCATTTTTTACAAAATTATATATTAGAATTTTATAATATAGTGATTCTAATAAAATACTAAATTATTCAATAGTTGAATGAAAATTAGTGTTGACGAAGTACTCCTACTCTATCTTATATTTTGGGATAGAATATTAACAATGATATGATATGGCAATACATTTTTAACAAAAAAGATATAATGAAGACTAATAATATCAATGATTAACATGAAAAACTAATAATAATTATATAAATTATAAACAAGATTTTTAATAAGGCTTAAAGGTGTCATATTGATGGTATAAAACTATACAAGATTTTGATACTAATATTTGTCAATGTTTTAGGCTTTAACATAAGAAAAGGAGAAAAATGAAAAGCGAGATTGTGAGAAAAATTTAATACAAGCTAATGTAGTACAAATTAGTATATTATAGATCTCACTATTCCTTTTTCTTATGTAGATAATGAACTTAGCTCAATAATTAATGTTATAATTAAATGATTAGAACTTTTTAACAAGAAAAATAATCAATACTTTTTATTCTCTTTTATCTACAATTAAATATATGATAGTACAAATATTAATTTCACACACATATATAATAGGGGTATTAATAATTTTTTTTTAGAGGCCTAAGGCAATTGCCTCACTTGCCCTATGGCTTCCACGACGTTAGACTAGATAAAACTCAATTAAATTTGCAAATTAACTCTTCATGTTTACTGTGTTTACATTTCTAATTTATAAAATCATGATAATTTGCTCATAAACCATTAAGCAAGATGGATATACCATATAGAAATTGTTTTATATAAGTGGTCCGATTTGGTTCAATGAAAAATAAAATTAAAAAAAAAATTAATATTAATAAAAAGAAAACAAAAAATACCAAATATTTTAAAATTTCTATATTGAATATAATAATCTATAAATGTAAATAAATTTAATTTTAATAATTTTTATTTTAAAATATATTTAAATTAAATTATGATCATATTTTATATTTTAATTATTTAATCATGTATTTTTAAAAGTTATTTATTAATATAAATAAATTCTCATGAGTTTACTTCCTAAATATATGTTTTGAGTTTATATCCTTGTCACTAATTTATTTAAACTGACGAATTTAACAACTTTAGATTTGAGATTATTAAAAAGAATGGCATAGTATTCAGTGCATAATGCCGTCAGAGTTTCCTATAATTTCCCTTATTTTTAATTTGGTCCTTGGACGCTGCTTTTTTTTTTTTTTTTTTAACTTTTTGGTTTTCTCCTCCAACTTATTTTCGTTGAGAGTGTTCGTCCCCATAGATTTCAGATGTCAGAACGAGGGACCCACAGGCTTCAAACGGCGTTAAAATTGAATGACAAGGTGGAATTAGGACACGTGGATGGGGAAGCCATGTAAGCAAAACGGGACATGAAGATGGCACCATAGCAAATCTTTTGTGTTAGTGGCTGCGTTATTTCTGTTTTCTCTGGAATCTTTGTGATTATCAATTAACAGTGTGAAGCTGGAAAAAAAAATTGAAAATAGAAGAGCAAAATGCAACCCAAAGAAATGGTTTTGCCAGGTGAAGTCAATTGTTTTGAAAGAAGAACTTGGTAAAATATGGTATGATATATTGAAGCTTTAACTTGAACAAAGAAATTTCATTAAAAGATGAAATGATACTCTTATTTTGTATTAATTCACTTTTTAAAATTTCATTAAAATACCAAAACAAAATTCATGACCCACTTGGTTTGAGCCTATAACAGTGTTTGTGAGTTTGTCTTTTTGGGCCACTTTGGTTAATTTTATGGCCCCATATGGGCTAGTTATGACGTATGATGCGGAGCCACAAATACACAAACTTGAATTCTCTCGTCACATTTTTTTTTTTTACTAAAGAAGTGCATTCATAAGCTAATTAATGTTACATGTAGGGATAGGAATAGATCAAGCCCCTATTAAAGGACAACACCTTAGTCTACTTTAAGCCCAATCTAACTTATTTACTAGATAGACTCACATCAGATTCAGATCTTTAACTAAGCTTATTTAGTAAAATAGGTTATGCCTAGTTTTTAATATCATTCCCCTTTAAGTAACTCACAAATAGTTTATTTTATTTTTTCATAGCAAAGAGATGACACGTTGTTGTTTGGTTACCATGTTAATGATGATAATGATGCCCCGGTTAGTCATACAAACATTAGAATATGATATGTGTATGATAGACATATATAATATAGTATATATATTATTATATTGTGTGTGTGTGTGTAATATAATATAATATGAGTAAGTTTACTTTATTATGTCTAAACCAATGCAATGTAGTTGGTCGAGGAAAAACAAAACCAATGCAATATAATAACATTGTAACCGGGAATATATTATTAATTAAATAAGAATATTATTTCTACAAGACCTCCAATAGAATTGTATGTTGTCTTGTGTAGCATAAAACCACATAGCCAGGAATTGATACAACGAAACAGAGATATATAATAGTTGGATCTTCAAGTGAGAGTGCCAAGGTGTGATGTTGTTGATGGTTTGGTTTTATCAATGCACTTACAAAAATTATCAATACAGAAACCATGTCCAACCAAACAAGCACCACGACAATCCTTATTTGTTTGGCATCTAACTGATGGCTTACTTGCGTCATTTACTGTCACTCTGCTTGCAAATGAACTTCCTGCACACAATGATAAGTTATTCAGGCTTTTAACTACAATATATATATATATAATATTATTTTACTGAAAATGTGTTGTGGAAATCCATTGGTCGAGAGAGAGAGAGTAGTACTATTTCATTATTTATTTATACATATTCTAACTTTTTATTATTTTTTATAATACCCTATTTGCTATATCTTTATCATAATGTATGTCTAACTGTTTCACTGGAATCAAGAAGTGGTTAAGTTATTAATTTTTTTTAAACAAAATAAACTTTCAATTTCACCTCTATTTAAATGAAAATTTTTTAAGTTTGCATTACATTTTTTCTAATGATTAATGAATTTAAATAAGCATAATATTAGAAATGTAATTAATATCCTATCAAGTGCCACATGTTAAGAACTAAAGAATCTTTTCAAAAGGCATCTTATAATAGAGATAAAAGGAAATGCATACTAGGAATGCACAAAAGATAAACCAGAGCCGCAATAGAAGGTAATCCAATCTAAATCGATCTAGTCTTGTCCTATTTTCTGTTTGGACTACTTATTCGAGTAGGACTGGACCAGGTTGTCTAGCTACATGCAATATATTTTTTACTATAGGGTATAAGAGTTAGTAAATAGAGATAAAGACGAGGAAGTACCAAAGGTGGCAAAAGCAAGAAGAAGAAATACGAAAGCGAACTTGAAAGAAGCATTTCCCATATCTTGTTTCATTGATTCAAACGTAGGAAGTTAATATGATTTGTTGCGATATAGAATTGATGTTTGTTTCTTGGATATAATTTGGGCACGTATTGTACCAATTTATATTACAAGAGGGACAAGTAATATATATGGACATGAATGACATTAAGGGAAGAAAATTGATATATTTTTGAAAATTTAGTATTCATACCATAATTATATGAGATTTTATTCCTTTTTTGTTAACATTGAGAATTTATTCTTTCCTAATGAATTTTTCCATAAAGTTTATAATAACTCATATATATTTTTAGTAAATGATTCAGATTTCCTCTCTTTTTTTTTCCAAATTAAGATAAACTTATCTTACGTTATGATGAGGTTAAATTTTATATGTACACTATCCTCAATATATATATATATATATATATATAAATATAATTCTCCCTTCTATATACTAATTTCCTTTCACAAATATCATCTATAATAAATTATATAGATTTTTTACTTTTTTTACTAAATGATAGAGATTTTTTCTCCTTTTTTGCAAATTAAGACAAACTATTTGGTTAAAGTTATAAAAACTTCTATATATAGTTTTTAAAATTTACACAACTATTGTCTGAAACGACATTAATTAATGACATTAAATGATATAAATTGTATAAATGTAATCAATTAATCATATTTAATTGGGTTAAATAGTAACTTGACTCTTAAACTATAGATCTTTGAAAATCACCTAAACTTATTTTTTTGTATAATATTTTCCCTCAAATTTTGAAAATAGTGCAAAGTAGTCCCTACCATTAAAAAAAGTTAACTTTAATCGTTAGTTAATCAAAACATGATGATAAAAAAAACTCAAAAGTTGCAAAAAAAATAGTCTTTTTCTGTAATTTTTATCCTTGTCAATAATTTGGGTCCTTTTATGTAATTTTTTGATCCTTTTTTGTCATTTTCTATCATTGTTTAGTCAACTAAGAGATAAAGATTGGTCATTTTCTATAATTTTTTGTCCTTTTTAGTAATTTTCTTGATCACCTTCTATCATTTTTTAGTCAATTAAGAATCAAAGATAACTTTTGTTAACATTAAAGGTTACATTGCACCATTTACAAAAGTTGAGAGAAAAATTATACATAAATAAGTTAATAATATTAACACTCACTAAACCTATAGTTAAGGAGCCAAACTGTCATTTAATCTTGTTTTATTTTTTAGATGTCCATTGAAACCCAACTCTTTGATTCATGAATTATTTATGGCATTGTGTATCAACCTTCAAAGAGACTTGATTCTTCACTTTTCTCCCTTCATTCATAAATCCAAGTGTAGGAAAATATGTACTAATAATTAACATTCATTGATTTTTGGAAATGTACATTATAATATTAATTATAATAGTGTGGGTGCAAAGTAAATCTTGTATTAGGATCTAGATGAAATTTTCTCTTGATCCTATCATGTTGCTAATATATTTTCATAAATTTCATGACAGAAAATCATTTATTTTTTACATTTGTAGAAATTATATTATCACGTTGCCCTATATATTTTATGTGATGTTAACATGGTTTCCTATAATTAATTATAAGTCTTTTTTCCTTGAAATTACTTCTTTTTTTTTATTCAATGATATTTACATCGATCTTCTTTCAAATTATCTAGCAAGTAATCATCTACAATTTACAAATGAATGTGTGTGTGTGGGGTCTGGAGTGTGAACATGTGGTGAGGAAGGGACGGAGAAGGACATTTTTTGTCTAGCAATTTTTTTGCCAAACAAAGACCCTAGTACTTTATCCTATTTTCCAATATTTTAAATCCCTTTGGCAAAAAAAAAAAAACTTTTGTGTGTTTTATAATTTTTTTTTTCTTCCGTGGTCCAAAATGTCATCTCCTTAAGTACTATTATGTTCATAGACCAAAAAAAAAAAAACGAAATCATTACGCTTATCAAAATATCCAACATTTTACCATGGGGAAGTACTCAAGTTTCTTCAAATCTTGTAAATAAAATTAAGCCACACTCAATGATTTCCCTTCATTCAAGTCTAACAATGCTCGATTTTAAATTAATTAACAATATTAACTATGTGAGGCTAAAGCATAATTTTGGTCTTCTAATTTATGTAATGTTTCAATTTAATCCTTTAATTTTATAAAGTATATTTCCAACACTATAATTCTAACACCGTTAGTTTCAAATGATTATTTTTTATGCTAATTATTGTTATTTTTTAAAAAAATCAAGTTAATATATCAATATTTGATAATATTTTTTAATATTTAAAAGTTCAATGTAAAACTTTTTTGCAATAAAACTAAGAAAAAATTAATCTTTTAGTCCTCCAACTTTTAAGTCACTTGTAACTCAGTCCCTCAATTATGACTCGTTGTGACTCAGTCCTTTAACTATAACTCGTCTATGACTCAGTCCCTCAACTTTTGAATCACATACAAATTAGTCCCTTAACCTTTGTTAATTTTTTTTTAATGTTAGCTTATATCTCACATTAATGAATAAGAAAGGGTATTTTAAAATAATATATGAACATTTTTTTATCCTTCTTATTTGATAAAATTTTGTTAAAAAAATTTAAAAATAAGGACTGAATTATAGGTAAATAAAAAATTGAGGGAATGAGTCGCAACGAGTTATAGTTGAGGGACTGAGTTACAAGTAAGTTAAAAGTTAAAGGATTAAACGATTAATTTTCCTTAAAACTAATAATATTAAAGTTAAAAGACTGAAACTATATTTTATAAAATTAAAAAACTCAAATGAAACTTTGTATAAAGTTAAAAAAATTAAATATATAATTTAACTATTATTTTATCATTCTTATCTCAAGGAAAAAAACAAACAAACCAACGTTGTAATTGTTATGCATTAGTGATAACTTTATTTGATATTAACCACAATCTAAATCGAACTAATAATAAAATTGTAGCATGATGCACAAATAAACTAAGAAAAATGATAATAAAATCTTTCCGAATTATATAAATGATAATTTTAGTCCCTCAAATGTCATAATACCAATGAAATCTCCAAGGGCCTCCTTGTCAATAACTTTTTTTTAGAAAAAAGACCATTTTACCCTTATTGACAAATTGTAATTTCTTGTTCAATTCTTGTGATTCTTTGAAGAAAAATTGTAATTCTTTAAACAAAAGTTATAAATAGAGTTTGTTATTTTGAGAATTTATTCTTCAATAATAGAAATTATATTTGAAAAATTATGATTTTTTGTTAAACTCTTGTAATTCACATAATAAAAGTTGTTATTGCTTAAACAAAAGTTATGATTGGGGCTTGTTTTTTACTAACAAAAATTATATTTGATAAATTATGATTTCTTATTTAATTCTTGTAATTTATAGAACAAAAATTATAATTTCTTACACAAAAGTTATGATTGAGTCTTGTTATTTCTAGTAAGGGTAAAATAATTTTTTTTTCTTAAAAAGTTATTGACAAAGAAGTCTCTAAGGACTTCATTAATATTATGATATTTTCAGTGACCAAATTATCATTTACATAATTCGAAAAAAATTTATTATCATTTTTTCAATAACCTACTAAATTAATTCTTTAAACTCATAGTAAAACAACAACAAGCTCTATCTCACAGAGTGAGACTAGCTACATAAATTGTACAACATTATTATACTTTTCAAATAACCAAATCTTGTCAAAAATAATTTGGTAATAATCCAATTTCCAGACATTGATAGAGGCGTTCTAATTAACGTATAATTAAGTAGTGACACAATGAAATAACACACACGCACACACACAGTTTCTTGTTCAAGTGACAACATTAATTAATTTCCGAGTTTTCTTCTAGATTGTTCGGCTGGTGGACGGGGACCAATAGTTAAGCAGATGCAAGTGTGACCAGCGCAATGTCCTCCAACGCAATAATCTTGACATTCTTTTTCTGTTTGGTATTTCACTGGTTTCTCTCTTTCTTTACTAGCCTCTTTTGCAAATGAAGAAGTTCCTGCATATAGTAGTTTTATTAATAGATAACATAAACATTAATACATACCCCATATCGTCCCTAATTATTATAATAGGTCCTAATTTTTCTAGAAACAAATGATAAGGTAATTTTGATCATTTACAAGGGGTGTTTTAGGAAAAAATGTTTAGATATCACCAAGAGCTTAGTATAAGGAGACTTATAAAAAATCTAAAAACTAGGACTTATAATTAGAGACGAAGGGAGTGATTATGCATAAATTAAACAATATATACACCCACATACTACATACATACATATACTTATTCATCAATATATTATGATAAACCAAAATGATCTAACACAATAAATTTTACCATTATTCATTTGCTTTTAAATTGTGTGCAAGTTTTGAAAGGCTTTTGAATATATACCTCTACAACAAATATGAGGTTGAGACTAGATATAGAAAAATCAAATTCAAAAGAAATATTTTTGTTTTCTTTTCTATCACCTAAATATAAGGTTAGTTTAGGTGGTAAAGTATACGATGGACTAGTTAGTGATCATGAAGATTTAAACAATTAATACTGATGTAAGAAAAATAAAAAAAGAAAAATAACTATAATTTAACTGTATGAAAGTGACACAATTATGCGTTCCAGTATTTAGGCCTGAAAGTAGCTAGTAATGAGATCACAGTTCAACAAAAAAAAAACAAAAAAACAAAAAACAAAACACACGCGCGCGCGCGAAAATAACATAATTATTTTTGAGTAATTAATAGAGATAAAGATGAGAGGAATTACTTACCGTGACTGCAGGTTGCAAGAGCAAGAAGAAGAAATATGAAAATAAACTTGAAGAAAGCCTTTCCCATGTTTTCTTATGGTTTCAGAAAAAAAAAAAGGTATTCGATTTTCCACACTATATATAGATTTTCTTATTAATTTCTCCAACACACACACACACACATATATCAGTGCACAAGTTTGCGATTGTAATATGTCTGAATTTCGAATATGATCACAAGGGGAAAGAAATTAAAATTTGGATATTTAATATTAATGCAAAGATTCTACATGATTTTAGCCATTGAAACATGGATTATGAGGAAACAAAATCATTCAATGCATGCATCCACATATGCTTTCATGTACCTATATCCCTAAGATTTTTTTATATATAAAAATCGATTGATGATTACATAGATTTATATATATATATATATCTTTAATTATACATATTATTCTGTCTTTTAATTTGCTTGATTTCATCTTTGATCTATATCCATAAGAGATTTAACTGAATTTTTTCACAGTCCCATCCTTTGACTGGGTCTTCTTGCATAAAAAGTAGACACATCAAGATTCTCATATAGAGTTAATTTATGGGGGGCAAATATTATATGCTTACACTATGTTTGGGAATTTTTTTAGAGGGGAATGTAAATGGAGTGAGATGGCTAAAAGACTTAAGCCAGTGTGTTGTGAGTTTTTTTTTTTTTAAAAAGAGATGAATGGAATGTCAAAAAAGGCCTCTAAAGACTTCCTTTATCATCTATAGCTCAATTTTTTTTGTCCACCCAAATTGAGGGGTCAAGGATGGAGTAACATAATAAAATTATTTTATTTACAAAAGTACTCCTAGTCTCCTATCTTAATAAAAAAAATGTCAAATGTTATTTTCATTCCCCAGCCATCTCTCTTATTTCTCACTAGAGCTGCACATAGGCAGGGTCAAGTTGAGCATTGTCCTTACTTGGTGCCCAGCCCAATATACAGTTGAGTATCAGGCTAGCCCGATCGACTCGAGAATATTTTTACAAGTTTTTTTTTTTGAAAAAACATATAAAACATTTCTTAAACAATATTATTATTATTATTATTTAAAATATATTCTTCATAAAACTAGTATTAGAATCAAAAGTAATTTTTTAAAAGTTCAAATGAACAACAATTGTCAATTATTTTTGCATATAATAAGTTAAAAATAAATTTTAAATTTTGAAAGAGATTTACAAAATTGTAATAATAAAAAATGTTTAAAAAATTTTAAAAAATATAAATCATGATAATTGTGAACAAAAAAATTACCATAAAAATATTATTCACAAAAAAAAAAATTTGCTCAAGTTTGGACAGGGCAAGGTTTGACCCTTGCTGATGACTAGCCCCAATGTGCCTAAAGGCTTGGGCAAGGTTGAGTTGATCAAGCATTCGAGCATAGTACACAACCCTACCTCCAACCATATCTCTTACACTCTTGCCATTCTCTCTCATGTCTTTCAACAATACGACTTTGATATGTTTTCCTTTTGTGTTGTAGGTATGATTGCTTGAGTAGCTTTGTTATTTGCTTTCTCTTTTTATTCTTAATTTCTTGAATATCTTGTTTGACCATTGATTT
>NW_026555651.1:0-55145 GCF_029017545.1 Prosopis cineraria | reverse complement strand
TTAAAACATGTGATTTATAAACTAAGGGTGTTTTTGGAATACTACTAGAGTGTTTGATCATTAAACAGTCTTAGAAGAAGGCTAGGTCAGAGTTTGAGCGAGCCGTGGCACAAAGGGAGGTTTAAAACGTGTGTAGGATTCTCTGTGTCATGTTCTATAGTAGTGTATCCATGTGTCATGGTACATGTACAAAATTTGTACTAATTAGACTCACAAATAAACTTGAAATTAGATAAGAGAAAGAGAGAAAATGAAAGGAGCGACAGAGGAGCAGCTTGTAGCTGCTAGGGCTTGACATTGTGAGAGATTTAAAGGCATTTGGAGCTTAAGTCATTATTGGGTAAGCTATGTAACCTCTCCCAACACCCACTCGATATTAGGAAAGGTTAACTAAATCACCACATTAAAATACCATATAGTAATCAAATACTTTATTTGAAAAGTTTAGGCCTAAGGCTTATGTTGCAAAGTTATCAAATTCACAACAAATTAGAGTAACACACAGTGGAAAGCAAACAGTTGCATTCATATAAACTACTGCATGCCTAAACAAACAAGGTTATATTTTGGGCCATGCACCATGGCATGCAATACATGCGCCGTGGCATGTGACACAAAGCCACACACTTGGTCTTCTCTGTGTCATGTGCTGCAACGTGAAATACCATGTATCATAAAGTACTAGTCCAATTTTACTGCTATCATTTGACAACACAAATGATAAACTTTTGACATGTGCCATTTTCACATACGATGTCCAATGAAGTAATTTAAGTACCTACACAAAGCTTAACTTAATGAGATAGGTTTGGACATGATACACCCAGGTGTAAATAGTCACTTTTTTTGAAAATTCTGTGCACCCAAGCACTCAAATTGATCCCTTACTCTCATTAAACCATTCTAGACCTTGAATTAAGTCTAAAAGGACTTAATACACTTGATTGACTAAGTTATATAACAAATACATGCATGTATCACAATTTGGCCACTCAACGGCCCATTTCCATCGAACATAAATTTGCATAATGATAACTCACATTTATTACACACTTTTCCTTATTATTATTAAACAAAAATCATGTTATATTATTTAAATTGCACACTTATTGCATTAATTGTGAGAAATTGCCTAAGTATAGGATTCTGTGCAAGGGCATTTTGGTCATAAAATAAGACTTTTGAGAAAATTAGTCAAGATGCATTTTTAGTCCAGATGAACAATCGTCTAATTAGATTTCTTAAAATATTTTTAGATTGAGAGTAATTAATTCCACAAGTTGATAATTTTAGAAAGTCAAAGTTTCGGGCTGACTTGTTTTCTTACAATTAGGCTAGATAATTTTTGTGCATGTGTGGGCTTACAATTTTTAGGCTATTTGGCACACCCCAAAGGCTCTTTTATGTTGCCATAATTATCTTTTCTTATTTAATTTCATTATGCCATATATGTGGAAATTAATTTTAATTGGAAATACAATTATTATTCATATGCTTTGAACTTTAATCTTGTGTATCACATTTATTTGTGTAGGGTTACACACCTTGAATTTGACACATAAGGACCATTGGATTGGAATAATAGATGATTCAAGAGGCAAAACACTTGAGTTTTGGGGTGAAAGTACAAGTCTTGCATGGTCTTGCACACATTGTACCACACTTTAAATTCACTCACTCTTTCTCTTAATTTCCCATTACCTTTGGCTTTACTTAATTCAGTTTTTAGACCATTTTCATCTGAATTTTCTTCCATTTTACCATGGTAAATAATAAAGTTACTCTAGCTCATTTTTCACCCATTTTATTAATATTAGAGTTGGGCTCATTTGCCGTATACTTGAATCAAACTACCTTAATTTCATTTTCAACATTCATTCTTCCATTCACTCTCTCCATTGTTCTTCATGTTCTTCATCTCCATCTCATCTTCTCTCCTCTATATCTCATGATCCAACCATCAAAATCCTAATCGACTCCACCATTCTTCTTCTTCTGCCTCACACTTCAAATCCTAAGCTTTATTTTATTGGTTTGGCTTTAAAATCTTCAAGGTGTTGATGAGTATGGTTCAGCCATCATGGAATGATTATGCTTAAAGGGTTCTAAGATAACTAAAGGCTAAATCTATAAGGAGTGTTAAGAAGGAAGGATGCTAGAGAAGTCTTAAAGTGCCTCAACGAAGGTTAAGGGTTATGGCCACTCTCCATTAAACCTAAGTTGATGTAATCTTGTTCTTAAAATTAGAAGTATTGTTTATATCATGTTTTTATTGACCAAAAGTGGTATTCAATTTGTTGGTTTAGTGTTTTTCCACTTAATTTCCCTTTGTGTAGTTGCTGGAAATTTTCTCTAATACATTGTAATTCATATAAATATATGTTTTATGTGCATTGAATGTGTCTTACATTGGCTATGCATAAATATGTTTGGTTAGTGTTTGATAAAATGACTTGTGTGTAAAATTATGCATTAAACTTATCATAGGCCGAGCTGCACATAAAGGGAACCTAAGAAGAATTTTGATCACTTTCCACTTAACTAAAGAATTGAATAGGTACTTGTACAACATTGTGTAAGGACTTGGTTAATTAAATTAGTTAGGAAGGCACACTTATATACAATTGTGTACGGGGTTTAATTTGATCAAGAGAGTGAAAATTAACTTAAGCCTAATTAGAAAGAGTAGACAAGGAATTTATAATCCCACAATTCTTAGGACTCCACTTTAAAAAGGGTAAAAACACTCCCATTTTCATTTCACTAGTTAATTATTTTTTTAATTAAATCTGTCCACTTAGTTTAATTAGCTAAAATCAAACAACTCTTAGTTAGTTTAGCTCACTAATTTAGCCTTAATTAACTTTAGTTAGCCTCCTTAGTGAAGAATGACCTAGGTTACTACTAGTACTATATTAGTATTAACTTACCTATTTTGGAGTATAAGTGACATATGCTCTCAAGATTTGGCACCGTTGCCAGGGAGGCAAGGCTAGGTCTATTTAGGCTTAGTTAGTTTTTTTATTTCATTTTTTAATGTGTTTTTCTATGTTTTTGTTAATTTTGGTGAATTTTCGTTTGTTTTTTCTGCTTGAATTTCAAAAAAAAAATCTTAAAACTGATTTTATCTATTTCTCCAGCTTTCTTGATGAATTTCAAAATTGGGCCAAAACTTCTATGTAGGAGAAAAATTCTCAAATTTGGTATGTTGTAGTATTATTATGTTATTTTTTTATGCCAAATTTCCTAATTTTTGGACATGTAATTTTCTCTATACACGTTTTTCAAGCCAACAAGGTTAAACTGCCTCTTTTGGAGAAATCCATAACACTAAGGCAACTTGAGTAGTGCATATCTCTTTGTGTATTTGTCCAAATTTGGTAATTTTTTACTCATTTTATATTTGTTATCTTAGCTATAACTTTTGTGTTAAGTGTTTTTAGTTTTAGAGTCCCCAACATTTTTGAATTTAAGAAAAAGTTTCACTGGGTCATTTTGGAGGAAATTCTGTCTCTAGAGTGCTAAAGCCCAACTTCAACAAATTACTGGGAAGTTTATGTTCAGCAAAAAATTTTGAAATTTGAGCATTTTGTTTATTATATCTCTCCTGTTTTCATGTAATTTTTCAGGTTAATTTGACTAGTGGATTGCTCTAGAGAGGGCAGACAAGCTACTGGACGTAAAAACAAGGTACATTTTCTAGCATTGAAGCTTCATGAGAATTTCTAAACTACACTCATATTAATTTTGTTTTTGGACTCCAGCTAGCCGTTAATAGTGTTGTTTTTAGTTCTGATTTGTGTATTTCTTTGTGTTTAGTTTTTTTAAAAATTTTACTTTTTCTTTGCATTTTTTAATTTTGAGTCTTCTTTTCTTGCTTGAGTCCCAAGCAAATTCTGTTTTGGATTAATTTTAAGTTTTTCTTTCTTTTAAGTGTTTCTTTCTCATTTTCTTTGCATTTTTATTTTCTTGAGTCATTGGTTTTTATGTTTTGTTTCTCTTCTAGTGCATGACCCATAGGGATCTTAGGGAACAAGTTTCATTTGATCCTGAAATTGAAAGGACCATTCGATAAATTAGGATAAAATAAAATTTGCTTGCTTTTAATTCTAATATGGAAGATCCCAATCTTAATGGTTTAGGAAAGCTTAGTATGCCTCAAAATTTTAACAATGAAATGTAAAACCCACCCTAAAACCTTGTCCAACAAGGGGCTCAAAATGCTAATGTGGGTGCACCGCATGTAAATCAAGGGCAAGGTCAAGTTGCTCCTAATGGAAATAGTAATGGACAACCCCACAATAATGGAATGAATGACCATCAAGGGATTCCATTTAATAGAGAGGGAGAGGGACATTATAACCCCTTTGATAAAGTCTCAATTAGGCAATTGACTGCATCCAATTATCATAATAATTCATATGGTATGTATGCTTCCCTAAGTGATGTGGGTTTTGAAATTAAGAATTCTTTTATGCAATCATTGCCAAAATATCATGGATTTCCTAGTGAGGATGTTCATAAATTCTTACCATCCCTATATCTTGTTTATAGCACAATGAAACCAATGGGGGTGCATGTAGATGAAGTCCAAGCTAGATTGTTTGTTTTTTGTCTTGAGGGTAAAGCTAAAGATTGGTATATGAATCATCCTCCTCATATTAAGGTGCATACATGGAACTAACTTAGGACACTATTTCTTGAGAAATTTCTTCCTTCTTCTAAATTATCTAGTATGAGAAAAGAGATCATTAGTATGGTATAAGGCTTTAATGAGTCTTTTTATGAGTACTATACTAGATTTCAAGGATTGCTAGCAAGGTGTTCTCATCACCAAGTACCTAGCAAGCATCTTGTGTAATATTTCTATAACAGTTTAGTAGATAGATATAAGATCATGATAAATGCTGCTTCCAATAGTGCTTTGGTTGACTTGTTACCTAATAGAGCTTGGGATTTGATAGAGAAAATGGCTCAAAGTAGTACCCAATTTGGGATAAGAGAGTCTAGGGTAGCTTCGGTAAATACTAGCCCTTTCATTATTAGCCCTTCTCAAGTTAATGAGATAGCCTATAAGGTTGGCAAAATGCTTGGTACTACATTCAATCCTAATGTGGCCAATGTGTCAAATTTAAATATGCCTCATAATAGTTGTGATGCTCTTGTACCTTTGTCTTATAACATTTGCAATTCTTCCATGCATGTAGAGGCATGTTGCCCTATGAAAGACTATTATGCTTGTGATGTGAATGCTCTTTATAGGGAAAACCAAGGAAATCAATGAGGACAATATGGTAATACTTATAATGCAAAGTGGAGGACTCATCCCAATCTTTCTTATGGGAATCCACATGGAGCTTTATAAGAGACAAATCAAGGGGGGTCTAACACTAACCAAAGCCACAATACTCATTATGGTCAAGGTAGTAATTCTTCATACTATTAAGGCAAGGTAGTACTTCTAACCGTCCAAACTTGAATAGGCAACTTGTGCCAATTTATAGTGCATCTTCTTCTTCTTAATTATCTTCTAATTCTAAATTGGATATTATTATTAATGAGATGAAGAATGATAAGCAAAATTTCAATGCATAATTTTCACAATAAGAGTTAAATGCCGCCATCTCTATTAGGCTTAATAAGTTGGATGAAGTGCTTGATGCACTTTATAAGCATGCTAGTTCATCTACTAATCAAGTCGCTTCTTCTAACGCCTAATCCCCTTTACTCCTTAGTAATACTATTGTTAATCCCAAAAAAGCTCCTATAAATGCAATTGAACTTAGGAGTGGTAAAAGGGTTGGTAATGATGGTAGTGATGTTGTTTTGAATGATGCTGTTGATGCTTGAAAATCTGAAAAAAAATGAGAAAAGTATGATACTTGATGATCATTCTTGCTCTAATATAGGTAAAGATGGTTGTGATGATAGTGATGATGATGTGGAGTAAGTCTATAGGAAACCAATACCCAAACATGGCCAAGATAAGCTAGTGGAAGGTGCAAAAAAAAATTTCAGCATCACTATCTAAGCTAAAAGTCATTCAGCCAATGCTCAAAAAGGGAAAGAAAAGTGCATCATCCTAAAAATTTTAAGACTCGAATTTATTTTAAAAAAATAAAATAAAATATATATAATTAGATTTAAAATTTAGAATAATTTAATAGAGGTCCAAAGTTTGAATTTTTCTCAGCAAAAGTTTGGTTTTATTTGATTTTTAACTATGGGAAAAATTACCAAAGTTGACTCGGGCTTTTGTGCTATAATAAAAAATGTTGAGCCATTTCTTGTAATTTTCCCCAAGGCATTAGATCATCAATTTAAAAAGCAAAAGAATGCAAAAACTGAAAAGAAAAAGAAAGGAAACACGTGAGAGAGAGAGAGAGGAAGAAGAAAGGAGAAAGAGAGGGAGTTAGGCTCAGATCCAGGAGACTTTACAGCCGTTGCGAGCTCGGCTACGCAATAGGTAAATTCCCTACTTCAATCCTCTTCCCTTCCTCTTTGTTTTTCTCAATTTTTGGAAGAGGAAATTTGTGGATTTTGATCCCAAAGGCTTTATTCTTGTAAGCTTTTGTTTCTTTGGATCCTAAAGAGGATGTTTTGAGTTTCTATATAGTGATCTAATATTTTGAGTGGATAATTAGATGAAAAGAGGTGTTTTGGGCACAAATTAAACCCTGAGAGATTACGTTTTACTCCTCAATGGTTTAAGCCTATTGATTTAGCTATAATTTTGCTATTTGAGCCTAATAAGATTTAAATTAAGGTTTGGTTTTCATTATAAGGGCTAATGGTGAAAGTTGGTGACACTAAGTGAAGGTTTTTAATTGATTAAAAATTATATAAATTGAAAATTAGCCTAATGATGGCTAATAAATGGTTTTGGTGGTTAAGTGATACTATGTGAATGGTTGATTTAATATATGGACTATTGGGATGGATTATGGCTTATAGACCCAAGTTGTGTGGTATGAGCTATAGTCTTCATTAATGCTATTTGACATGATAAGTGATGTGGATCACTTATATGTTGTAGGAATTGTTGGTGGAATTTGTTCGGGAGTTAAGGAACAAGCCAAGCTCTATTTTGTATAATAGGAACCCTTTTGGTACTAAAAGGTTGAGGTAACAGGGGAATTTATATTTTTTATTACTTTGTTTTAGCTATTTTTGAATAAATATTACTAGCTATCATGCATTACATATTTTAAAAGATTAAATGTGCTTTATAAGGGGTTATGGGGTACTACTTTGATTACAGTGTAAATATGTTTTCTAATTGTTTAACAACAATGTTTTTATAGAAACGAAATTTGTTTGCATGTATTGTAATCATAAAGAATAGAAGTTGCACTTAAGGAAGTGTAATTAAGTAACGTACCTTAGATAGGCTAAGGAACCGTTTAAGGGAGATTTATAAATGTTATACTACCTTAGATGTTGAAGTGGTCAATACTCGAGAAAGGTAGATGCGAATAAAAGGCATGATCTCAATGGGAGTTCACCAATGAGAAGGTATGGACTTTTAATATTTTATGGCACACTGCCAGTACTCAGTATTGCCTTACGTATTGTGGGCTCAGCGCACTAAAGTGGTTAGTGTATTGAGTATTTGACACTTCTCAGTAGGGGAGGGAATCCGACATATGAAGCGTGAGGTTGAGTGCCTAGGCTAAGGTAGCCCTCACATAGAGAGTAAGTTGGACTGGCTCTGGGAGGGAGTTAGCTTTGACTGCTCAGAATTCACGTCGAAGGGATATAGGCAATTCGGTGGATTAGATCATGCCTTAGATTATGTTTTATGCCTGTGGAGGTACAAGTAGGTATAAGGTTTACCTGTAAGTTAAAGAGTGCCAGGGGGCATTTTATTGGTCATAAAAGGCCATACCGGCCTAGGTCATGCATTCATGCATTTTAAATGGCTAAATTATACTATGTTGAATTTATTATTTGTTTATTTAATTATAGCTTGCTTTGTAATAATCAATGTAGATTTCTCTATTACTAAAACTGTGGTTGTCTCACCCCTTTCTTTTCAATATTCTAGGTCCAGGCGAAGGAACCAGTGGAGGACGGGAAAAGGAGTAGAGCTAGGGGTTGTTTGTGAAATGTAAAGAACTGCAACCCCCTTCTTTTGTGCAAATCTATTGTAATATATTTAAGATTAGGGTGCCAGTAAGATATGATTATGTATATGTGCGTGAGTATGTGTGGCTTGTATGGCTTGTGTATGAATTTTTAATTGCTTGTAGACTTGTAGCTAGGAAACTTGGCTATGGTATATGGTTTTGATGGATTTATTTAGTAGACCAAGTTTTCACTACAAGCAAATATTTATTTTGATATATATGTGATTTCACAAGCAAATGCAAAGTGGTTACATTGCAAATGGTGTGTTATAGGCAAACATATACCTTGGATAGAGAGAGTGGGTGCGTGGGCCCCATAGAGATCTCTGAGCCAAGTGAAAATGTTTAGTGTGTGTATTCATATGTATATATGATATTTGGAATAGTTTTTGGCCACTCTTATGTGATTTGTACATTTTGGGGGTTTAGGGTCCATTTTGGAAAATGGCACCCGAGTGGTCAAATTTTGGTATAAAGGATTTTTCTACCATTTAAATATTCTATCAGGTGTTTTTAGTCCTATTTGACGTGTCCAAAGTGTTCCCACAAGTTTGTGACCATTAAGATGAGATTTGGACAATTTTGAAAATGGTTTTTACCAAAAACCTGTACTTTTGCATCCGGGTGTCCAAATCTTAATCCGACTGTTGGATTTCTCTAAAATTTAGGTCACAAGTCAAAACTTTTATAAGCTTTGTGTGGGCTTTAGAATCACTTCGATCAGATATCGGACGGAGAAATGGTGTACTCTGAAATTTGGTCTTGAAGAGTTGTCATGACAGCAATATATGTTGATGTTGCAACATGCATGAAATTTAATCCATCCATTGGATCTTTCTAAAATTTGGTATGCTAATAGTGACATGTGGGATTTGGAATCGCTCTGATCGGGGGTCGGATGATGAAATGGTGTACCCCGAAAATTAGTCCAGAGGTGCTGTCATGACGGCTTTTTAGCTGTCATGACAACAAAAATAGCCAATCTTTTAACATGTCTAATTTTTAATCCGACCATTGGATATTTTTGAAATTTGATACACTTATAGTACCCTTTGAATGTGATGTTTGAGATTTAAAATCACTTCGATCGGAGGTTGAATAACAGAACGACGCCTCCTGGAAGTTGGCCCAGGAGGGCTGTCATGACAGACAGCATCTTTTTATTCTACTTTCATCTAGCTTGCTTTCGTGTGCTATAGGTAGAACTTATAAATTTTTTTTAAGATTTTAAATGATTTATTCCTTAAGTTTGTTAGAGAATCAACTCCTTAATCACACTTAATTTATATGAATTATGTAATTTTTGGATAACACTCAGAACAAGTGTTACAAAAAGGCTCAAGAGGAGGTGAAAAGCAAGGAGATATTGAGGAAGCTTCCATTTCCTCATGTCCAAGTGCTTCAGCCTCCAAATTCAAAGAATGTGCATGATAAGGAGGTAATAGATTTCTTAGCCAAAATTCAAGTAAATGTGCCTTTGTTGGATGTTGTAAAGAACTTCCCTAAATATGCTAAGTTCTTTAAAAATTGTTACACTAATAAGAGGAAGTTCATTCGTAATGCTAGAGTATAATTACCTCATTCTATTAGTGCAATCATAAAGTCACAATTACTTGTTAAGTGTAAAGATCCGAGATCCTTTACTATTCCTTGCATGATTGGTAACTTGAAATTTTCACATGCTTTTGTTGATTTAAGTGCTGCAATTAATGTCATGCCATATTCCATATATGCATATCTTAAACTTAATTGCATGCATTTTACTAACATGATTTTCTAATTCACGGATAGGAGTGTTAAGAAGCCACATGGAGTTGTAGAAGACTTGATTGTGAGTGTTAAGAATTTCTTATTTCCTGTAGACTTCTATGTGTTAGATATGAATGATAAGGGTTGTGGGGGAGATATCTTGATCCTGGGTAGACCATTTATATGCACTACTAGGACTATTATTGATATGGAAAATGGTTCTCTTGTTTTGAAATGTGGTGATGAATCTATGAAGTTTAATATTTATGATGCCATGAAACATCCATATAAGGATTATTCATTGCTTGGTGTGAATGCTATTGAATGTGTGATAGATGACATTATTGATGAACATGCTTTTGCCCTAACTAGTTCTTCCATTACACTATCTTTTGTAACATGTATTTCTTATGTTGTATGGATGGTTCATTTTATGATATTTGCAAAGAGATTGCTAGTTACTTGCTAGATGATAAATCCCCTTTACATCTCTCTCTTGTTGATGACTTTGATTTATCTCAATTGATAATTTTGCTTGATCAAGAAAAGGGTATCTTTTCTTGTCTTGTAGGTGGTAAAGGCGGGCTTACATCTTCTTGGCTTGATGTTCCAATGATTCCCAAGTTCAAGGAGGGTAGCTTTTCAGAAAAACAATTAGAGGCCTTGCAAACTACTTAACAAAAGAGAGATTTGTGCCAAAGGAAGGAGATGCCTGAAAGGTGCCTTGTTATCCAAGTAAAGGAAAGTTCATGCATTATTAAGAAAATTTCAGCAAGTATAAGTAGCATTAACCTCGGCTAAGAGGATGAAAGTGAGGAAAAGAAAGCCAAAGTGAAAAGGTATAGAGACTTGGAGCTTAAAGAGCTCATTCCCTCTACTATTAAGCCACCCACTCTTGATTTAAAGCCTTTACCATCTAACTTGAAAAATGTTTTCCTTTTTGAAGGTGAGAAATTACCTTTAATTATTTCTAACTCTCTTGCTACTGATAAGGAAATTGCTTTATTGTTTGGAGAGTTAAATCAAACCTCTAACCTAAGGTTTATGGGTTTTATGATTATTTAAAATTTTTGGCTAAGGTTTAAACGAACCCTATGTGAGAATTTAAGGTTTTGGGGCAATGTGGATAGATGGTTGGTTATGTTGGTGAGTTTGGATGATAATTATGATTATTGGAGTGTGTTAGAAGGGATTGAAATTATTAGATAAGGACTTTGGGTATAATGGGTACTAGAAATCTTGTAATTTTAGGGTTTATTTAGAGTAATAGTTGATAATTATTGCTTAATTATGTAGATTAAGTGTTTCTCGAGTACTATCATGTGAGTGAAAACATGTGGAGCAAACATTAAACCATGATAACCTTTTTATGATAAAAGGGTTGAGGTAACAGAATAATTTACACTATTGATTAAGTGATTAACTATCTATAAGTATATACATAATTTTCTACATGTGATTTGAAAGAACTACATATTGCAAAATAAGATTTTTGTGCATGTGAAATGATTTCTAAATGATGAAATTTTAAAAGTCTCTTATGTAAGTTAAATGTGAATTTAATACAAACTAGTGTTAAGTATGAGACGTGTGAGCATGATCATGATAGGGGGTGAGAGTTCACCTATAGGTTGGAGTAGTGGAAATCTATATGGCATGTATCTTTTTAGTGTCTAGTATTGGAGATTATCTCGTTAGTATCCAAGTGGGATACGACATTGGAGATAGACACTCCTTAGCATCAGTGATGCAGTATTAGAGTAATGATACCTTGATTCATGTGTGATAGGGGGAAACTATAGTTTGGAAGTAGGATAGGACACCTTTGGTTAGGTGATCCTACCACTAAAGGTGAGCTTGAGCTATTGCGAATGTGCACTTGGTCTAAAAGCCTATGATTTCAGTCAGAGTGACATGTAGACTTAGATAGTAGAATGATCATACTAGAGTTGAATTGAATCATGATGATTGAAAAAATTGTGTGGATTATGCTAAATTAATATTTTTGAGTATATTAGTCTTAATCTCTTATAGTTGTGCATATTAATTTATAGTGGTGAATTATTCTATTATTGATATGTTTTTCCCATCTTGTGGTTATATTTTACAAGTAAAGGCTCCTATAGGGGCAAGGTGAAGGAAGGAATGACCAAAAGGTGAAGAGCCTTATTTGTATAGCTCTTCCTTTTCATATTTTGGTTTTTGTAATGAATATGTCATGATATTATGCCAACTTAGGACCATTTCATTGTTTTGTAATCATTTATATGCGGATTCTTGAAATGTGCATATCTTGGCTTAAGATTGTTGTGATTGTGGTTAAATGAGTATGAATGGATAAGATACTAGTACAAGTGATACAATTGTGATGATTATGTGTTAGAATGGTTAAAGTGATGTTTAAATAGAATTTTATATGCCCCTTATGGTTGTTGTGAATTGAGGTTTTGATGGTAATTTTGTATATGGATAGTTATTTGTATGATATGATTGGCCTATTAGATTATGTGTGGTCTATTGGAGTTGGTCTGAGTGATTCTGGAGCTATAGGCACTAGGTTGTATGAATTAGACACCCTTAAGTCTGTTATAGGTGAAAACTAACCATTTTGGGTTTAGATGTATAACTTTTTAGTGGTTGAGAATTTGAGTATGGGGCTAGTGCCAATAGCTAGAGGGCTCAAAGAGCTTCTTGTGGATGCTTAAACTGCTCAAATCAAACGTCGAATGCTAAATCAACGTGCTCTGAAAGTTTGTTTATGATGTCATCATGATAGTAAGTATGCATGCGGCCGTGCATTTATTTAGCGAGAGCATGGCTTTCTATGCCATCTACCATAGCAAGAGAAGGCTTGCATCGTGGCGGACGATGCAAATTTTGGATTTTCTAGACTTGCCCTAAATATATTTTTTAATGCTAAATTGTGTTTCCATGCTTCTGTTACTCTGTTTAACTTATTTTACACCATGGCTTGAGCTCAAACAACTTTTGAAAAGGAATTTTCTTGGGATCTCATTATTTTAAACTAGTTACTTTTAAACTCTTGGGTTGTGATGACTTTTATTTGGAATTTTAATTAATCCTGGTTATCACAACACATGTTAGAGTATATCCTGATAATGTCAAGGTAGACATTACAGATACCATGTCCAGAAGCTCTCCATGCTTATACTATATTATACAATTTGAAACTATTTCATATTGCATTAAATCTCCTTCAACTTCTTCACGAGTTTTTTTCTTACAATTATTGCATTTAACACAAGGGCGGAAGTAAATTTCATCCTTGTTTGTATACTCAAATGAAAAATTTAAAAACCTATAGCCCTTTTTCTATATGTAGGATGTAATCCATTTTTGACCTGCAGCCACTCCATTTCCATGTTTAACTAGAAGCACATAATATATATCACTTAATTAACTAACGTAAGAAAAAAAATTAAAAACAAACAGCACAAAAGTTATTCAATATTATGATTGTGGTATTTTGAAACTCCACAAGTCAAAGTAATAATTTAAAGGAAAAACATTAAATATACTTTGTTTTAATAGAGTCACTTTGAGACAGTACTAGATCCAACAGCATGGTAATAAAGTTAAAATAAAGTATAGTAGCATAGAGGCTATAATTAAGTAGCTTATGTTAAGTTTTAGGAAAAATTAATCATTTGGTCCTTATAGTTTTAACCTAGTTGTAACTCAGTCCTTCAACTTTGACTCATTATAACTCAGTCCCTAAAGTTTTGACTTGGTTGTAAATTAGTCCCTGAACTTTGCCTCTTGCAATTTAGTCCCTGAAGTTTTAACCTCTTAAATATTGGTCCCTATATTTTAAAAAATAAAATTAAAAAAATTAAAAACATTTTAAAATTTTGATATATATAATATTTATAAAGATTAGAAGGGTTTAAAAATTTAAAATATTAGTAATAAATTTTAAAATATTTTAAATTTTTATAATTTTATTTTTAAAATATAAGGACCAATATTTAAGAAGTTAAAACTTCAGGGACTAAATTGTAAGAAGTAAAGTTCAGGGATTGATTTACAACCTAGTTAAAATTTTAAGGACTGAGTTATAATGAGTCAAAGTTGAGGGACTGAGTTACGATTGAGTTAAAACTATAAGGACCAAATGATTAATTTTTTCTAACTTTTATATTTGCTAGTAATATTTGAAGAATTAAAATTTGTTTGGTCAGCTTTGAAGAATGAATTTTTGTGTACATATACAGTATCTACCATAGTGAAACACAAAAAGCTATCAGTATACTTTTAGATCTTATTCTTATTTGTGAATTGCATATTTATGATGTTAGATTGATGAAAAAAAATTCTCAAAAATGGTTTTCCATATGTGACATTTAACTCTCGTGGTAATACAACTTATTGCATCACATTTTATCCACTATGCTCTAATTTCAGCTATGAGAATTGAAGAACATTAAGTTATTCATATCTTTTTAATTTGTTTACTTTGATATAAAATGTTATACTTTCTCTTCTTTCCTTTTATCAATTTCTTAAACATCACATGAAATTCATGTGCATAATTTTTGGCTTTCATTGTTCAGCTTTGTTATTTGTATAATAAGTTTGCTCTAAGTAGATTAATAGTAAAGAGAGACTTGCTAGGATAGTGAAAATATACCAAAGGTGTGGTCCCAAGGATTTATCTAAGTTCATGTGAATTTGTCTTCTTTTGTGGAAATTAAGTTCTTCTATAGGATTAATTCATTTGCCAAATGTTACTGTTCATTTTCCTTACTAGAAGTTACCTTCTTCAAATTGACCAAATGAACTATTTCTCAAGGGGTGTTTAGCATTTTTCTATTCCTAAATAGTGTATTGGCCAAAAAAAATATCATAACTAGTGTATTTTATTTCATAGTGGCACAACATTTCTCATATGTTCTAAACAACAATTGACAATTGTAACACTTGCCTCGAATGTTATCCAAAAATCATACAATTGAAACAAACTAAGTGTGGTTAAGGAGTTGATTCTAAAACCAACTTAGGAAACAAACTATTTAAAATACCAAACAATCTATGCAATAACAAAACACACAATTAAATTAATTTTTTTTAGAAAAGTCTGAAGAATTATGGTATAGCGCACGGAAGCAAACTAAGCAAATAGGGACATTTAATTGCTGTCATGACAGCATTAATCTGCTGTCATGATAGTCCTCCCGAGCAAAATTCCAGGAGGCGCCAATTCACAGTTTGGCCTCCGATTGAAGTGATTCTAAAGCTCACACGTCACTTTTAATATGTATTAATAGTTTTTCAAATTTTAAAAATATCCAACGGTCAGATTAAAACTTGAACACTTTACAAATTTGGTCATTTTTGCTATCATGATAGCATGACAGCACCTCCAAACTAACTTTCGAAGTGCACTATTTCATCAGCCGACCTTTGATCAGAGTGATTGAAAAGCTCACATGTCACTTTTAAAGATTAATATTAGAATATCAAATTTTAAAAAGATCCAATGAGAATTGAAATTCATGCATGTTGCAACATCAACATTGTTGCTGTCGTGATGGCACTTTTGTTGTCATGACAACTCCTCCGAACTAAATTCTGGAGTGCGCTGTTCCTCCATCCAGTATCTAATCAATGTGATTCCAAAGCCCATACAAAGCTTATAAAAGGTTTTACTTGTGACCCAAATTTTAGAGAAATCCAATAGTTGGATTGAGATTTGAACACCCGGATGCAAAAGTATAGTTTTTTTAGTAAAAATCTTTTTCAAAATTGTCCAAATCTTATCCTAACGGTCTCAAACCTATGAAAACACTTTGGACATGTCAAATAGGACTAGAAGTACCTAATAGAACATTTAAATAATGAAAAAACTCCTTATATCAAAATTTGACTACCCGAGTGCCATTTTCTAAAATGGACTCTATGCCCCTAAAATTTACAAATCACACAAGAGTGGCTAAAAACTATTCCAAATATTATATACACATATGAATACACACGCTAAACATTTTCACTTGGCTTAGAGATCTTCATAGGGCCCACACACCCACTCTCTCTATCCAAGGTATATGTTTGCCCATAGCACACCATTTATAATGCAACCACTTTGCATTTGCTTATAGAATCACATATATATCAAAATAAATATTTTCTTGTAGTAGAAACTTGGTCTAATAAATAAATCCATCAAAACCACACACCATAACCAAGTTTCCTAGCCACAAGTCTACAAGCAGACAAAAAGTCATACACAAGTCATACAATCCACACATATTCACACACACATATATACATAATCACATCCTACTAGCACCTTAATCCTAAATACATTACAATTGATTTGCTCAAAAGAAAGGGGTTATAGTTCTTTAGAATCCACAAACAACCCCTACCTCTGCTCCTTTCCCCATCCACCACTGGTTCCTTTGCCTGGACCTAGAAATATTGAAAAGAGAGGGGTGAGACAACCACAGTCTCAGTAACAGAGAAATCTACATTAATTATTACCAAGTAAGCCATAATCAAATAAACAAATAATATAATTTAGTCATTTCAAATGCATGAATGCATGACATAGGCTAGTATAGCCTTTCCTGACTAACAAATGTCCCCTGGCACTCTTTAGCTCACAGGTAAACCTTATACCCACTTGTACCTTTATAGGCACAAAACATAATCTAAGGCATGATCGAATCTACCAAACTACTTGTGTCCCTTCGATGTGAATCCTGAACAGTCAAAGCTAACTCTCTCTTAGAGCCAGCTTGACTTACTCTCCACGTGAGGGCTACCTTGGCCTAGGCACTCAACCTCATACTTCATATGTCGAATTCCCTCCCTCACTGAGAGGTCTTGAACACTCAATCCACTAATCACTTTAGTACACTGGGCCCACAATATGAAAGGCAACACTGAGTACTGGCAGTGTGCCATAGAATATCACAAGTTCACATCTCTACATTGGTGAACTCCCACCGAGATCATGCCTTTCACTCTTATCTACCTTTCTTAAGTATTGACCAATTCAACACTCTAAGGTAGTATAACAAATATCACTCCTTCTTTAAGCAGTTTCTTAGCCTCTCTAAGATACCTAATTTAATTACACTTTCTCAAGTGCAACTGCCATTCTCTATAATTACAATGCATGCAAACAACCTCATTTCTATAAAAACATTATTGTTAAATGAATAGAAAACATATATGCACTATTGTCTAAGTAATACCCCATAAGTCTTTATAAAACATAATTAATTGCATTTAATAATTTAAAACATGTAATGCATGATAGCTAGTAATATTTATTCAAAAGTAACTAAACAAAGTAATAAGAAATATAAATTCCCCTGTTACCTCAACCCTTTCATACTAAAAGGGTTCCTCTTGTACAAAATAGGACTTGACTAGTTCCTTAACTTCTCAATAAGTTCCACCAACAATTCCCTACAACATATAACTGATCCATATCACTTTTCATGGCAAATAGCATTAATGAAGACTATAACTCATACCATACAACTTGGGTCAATGAGCCATAATCTATCCCAATAGTTCATATATTAAACCAACCATTCACATAATACTACTTAACAACCAAAACCATTTATTAGCCACCACTAGGCTAATTTTCAATTCATATAATTTTTAATCAATTAAAAACCTTCACTTAGTGTCAACAACTTTCACCATTAACTCTTATAATGAAAACCAAACCTTAATTTAAATCTTATGGGGCTTAAGTAGCAAAATTATAACTAAATCAATAGGCTTAAACTATTTAGGAGCAAAAACCCAACCCTTTAGGGTTTGACTTTTGCCCTAAAACTTTATTTTTCATCCAAATGCCCATTCAAAATATTAGGGCATCATGTAGAAACTCAAAACAATCTCCCAAGGACCCAAGAAAACTAAAGCTTATAAGAATAAAGCCTTTTGGATCAAATTTTAGAAATTTTTCCCTTTAAAAATTGAAGAAAACCAAGAGGAAAGGAAGAGGATTGAAGTAGGGAGTTTACCTATTATGTAACCGAGCTCACAACGGTCGTAGAGGCTCCTAAATCCAAGCCTAACTCTCTCTCTTCCTCTTTTCTTCTTCCTCTCTTTCGCCTCATTCGTGCATTTCTTTCCTTTGTTTTTATTTTCATCTCTTGCGTTTATTTTTCCCTTTTAAAAACTAATTTAAATAATTTGGGAAAAATTACAAGAAAGGGCCTAAATATTTTGTTATAACACAAAAGCCCAAGTCAATTTTGATAATTTTTCCATAATTAAAAAATAAAATAAAACTAAACTTTTGCTGAGTAAAATTCAAACTCTGAACTTCTATCAAATTATTCTTAATTTTAATTTAATTATAGATATTTTATTTTTTAAATAAATCTGAATCTTAAAATTTTCAAGATGTTACATTCTCCCCTCCTTTAAAAAGGATTTTGTCCCAAAATCTAAGCTAATTTATGAATCAAAGAGAGAAACATACTTAGGGAAATAACTGTGGATACTAATTCCTCATTTGATCCTCAGTCTCCCAGGTTGCATCTATCGAAGTTGTCACTTTCCAGATCACTTTTACCAACTGGATTGTCTTATTTCCAAGCTGCTTACCCTTAACATTCACAATATGACCTGGTTCAGTTCAGCAGTTAAATTCTCTTGAATTTCAAACTCCTCAAGTTCTATCACATGCGACAGGTCTGGCTGGTACTTCTTTAGCTGTGACACATAAAACACATTGTGTAGACCCGTTAATTGAGGCGATAATGCCAACTGATAAGCTACCGGACCCACTTTCTTCAAAACCTTAAAAGGACTCATATATCGTGGAGACAACTGAGCCTGAATTAAGCGTCCAACGCCTGTCAATGGGGAAACCTTGAGAAATACGATCCCCACCTTAAAAGACAAGTCCTTATGATGATTATTTGCATAACTTTTTTGTCTACTTTGTGCTATGAGAAACTTTTATTAGATCAATTTGATTTTCTCTATGGTCTCATTTACCATATCCAGTACCATTAGTGTCCTCTCACTCAACTCATACTAACAAAGAGGTGATCTGCACCATCTGCACCGTCTTCCATATAGTGCTTCATAAGAAGCTATCTAAATACTGGCGTGATAACTATTATTATAAGCAAACTCTGCCAGAGGCAAATGCTTATCCTAGCTTCCCTGAAGCTTTAAAGAACACGATCTTAACATATCCTCTAATGTCTGGATCGTTTGCTCAGTCTGTCCATCTGTCTGCGGATGATAGGATGTACTAAACTTCAGATCCGTGCCCATAGCCCTTTGCATAGCTTGCCATAAATTTAATGTAAATCGAGGATCACAATTTGAAACAATATCCCTTGGTACCCCATGTAGTTGCACAATCTCCTTAATGTAGATCTCAGCATACTTATCAACTGTATAGGTAGTCTTGACTGATATGAAATGTGCTGACTTAGTCAAACGATTTACAATTACCTAGATAGAGTTAAAACTAGCCTGGGTTCTTAGTAGACTAAATACAAAATCATTAAAATACTGTCCCATTTTCATTTGGGAATCTCCAGAGACTGTAATAACCTTGATGGCTTCTAGTGCTCTATCTTGACCTTTTGACAGGTCAAACACTTACTAACATACTCTATGACATCCTTTTTCATGTCTGGCCACCACCAGTGACGCTATATGTCATGATACATCTTAGTAACATCGGGATGAAGGGTGTAGCTATTACAATGCGCCTTATCCAACAATCACTTTCGAATAGACTCATTGTTGGAAACACACACCCTATCCTTAAAAACCACATATCCATCATCACTAAACCAATAGTCCATTATCTCACCATTCCCGATGTCTTGACTTATTTTTAACAAAACTGAATCTTGGAGCTGAGTATCTCGTATCTCTTTCTAAAATTCATTAAAAATAACCATAGTCTTAAGGCCATTCAAGGAGAACTCAGTCATACCTAGAGAAATCTCTACAAAAAACTCCATCACCATCAAACAGGCCACATGTAAGGTCTTGCAACTAAGAGCATCTACTACCACATTTGCTTTCCTTAGATGATACTTAAATTCAAAATTATAATCCTCGTGAAACTCTATCTAGCGTCTCTGCCTCATGTTCAGCTCTTTTTGATCCACCAAGTACTTAAGACTTTTATGGTCACTTAAGACCCTGAACTTTATTCCATAAAGATAATGATGCTAGATCTTCAATGCAAAGACTACAATAGCCAACTCGAGATCATGCATTAGATAATTCTCCTCATGCGGCCTAAGTTGTTGAGACATATATGCCACTGCCCTCTCATCTTGCATTAGAATACAACCAAGACCCTTATAAGAGGCATCAGTATACACGTCATAAGGCTTTTGAGGATCATGAATCACTAACACTAGAGCTATTGTTAACCTTTCTTTCAACTCAAGAAAAGCTATCTCGCACCTATCATCCTAGATAAACAGCCTATCCTTCCTTGTGAGCCTAATCAAAGGCATAGAAATATGAAAGAAACCTTTAGTAAAATACAAATAGTAACCTGCTAATCCCATAAAACTATGAATATCTATAATTAATTTTGGTCTCTCCCATTGCAATACCACTTCAACCTTATATGGATCAACTACAATAAGATTTGCTAACACAATATGTCCTAAGAATCTAACCTCTCTCATCCAAAACTCACACTTACTGAGCTTGGCATATAGCTTATGATCTCGCTAAAACCTTATGACAGTCCTCAAGTGTCTAGCACGTTGCTCCTTATCTTTAGAGTAGATTAGTATATCATCAATAAAAACTACCACAAACTGATCCAAGAAAGGCCGAAAGATGCGGTTCATATAGTTTATGAAAACTGCAAGTGCATTAGTTAGCCTGAATGGTATAGCTAAAAACTCATAATGGCCATATCGAGTCCTGAAAGCCGTCTTCGCCACATCCTTCTCACTAACCCTCAGCTGATGGTACCTTGAACGTAAATCAATCTTAGAGAAAATCGTGACACCAACCAACTGATCCAAGAGATCATCAATGTGAGACAGCGGGTACTTGTTCTTCATCGTAACCTTATTCAACTGCCTATAATTGATACACAATCTCAAACTACCATCCTTCTTCTTCACAAATAAGATAGGGGATCCCCAAGGAGAAACACTGGGTCTAATAAATCCCTTGTCTAACAGCTCCTCAAGCTGCTTCTTCAACTCAACTAACTCTGAAGTAGCCATTCTATAGGGAGCCTTTGAAATTGGCTATGTCCTTAGTACTAGGTCAATCGAGAATTCAACCTCACGCTTTGGAGGTAATTCTGACACATCCTCTGAAAACACCTCCAAGAACTACTAACAACCTCAATTTCATCCACTTAACTTGCCTTAGACCCTTGGGTAGTGAGCACTACCACATAAGCCTCACAACCCTGCTCAATCAACCTTTCAGCTTGCAAAGAAGAAAGAAAACAAGAATGACTAGGGTATTCGTCATTACCTTTGGCATTTCTGTTAAAGTCACAGTCTTAGCCACAGAATCTAAGACAACACCATAAGCTATCAGCTAATCCATACTGATGATTAAATCAATCACTTACATAGGTAATTTGATCACATTCACCCAAGTCGATTGCCCATTAAAATTCATCTTAGTCCTACACAACACACTAGATCAACCGATTAAACTAGAAGTAAAGGAAACATCTATATCATAAGGTAATTGCTTAATAAGCATGCCCATTCTATCCAAGTGATCGATAGAAATAAAAGAATGTGTCATACCACAATCAAACAAAGCTTCTAAATTAAGGCCACAGATAGAAACCATACCAGTTATCAGATTTGATAACTTCCTAGCCTCCTCCTGAGATACTGTATATACTCTACCGAGAATCACATTCCTCCGATCTAAGCTCTCATGTAAATTAAGGCAGTCATAGATCAAATGGCCTAACTTTCCATACTTGAAGCAAGTAAAGCAGCGACTATAATGAACCTTGTCACATCTATCGCAATGTGACCTCACTATGCTCAAAATCAGGGCCTAACTAGCCTATGAAGAACATGTTGGACAATCCCAGAGAAATGAGAACCCCCAAATCTCATATTATCACCTTGATTACCTTGAAATCTTGAACCCTTATTTAAATTTTGATTACCAGAAGCAAAGAAGGCTAGGCTCTAAAGGAGCCACTAGAAGAAGAACTATAACTAAAACCCATTCTCTTGGATACACCACCAGTAAGAGCCAACCCAAAAGAAAAATGACCTCGTGTAGCCCTACTTTAGCTACTCTTTGTGTCTTGGCCACGGCGAGCGGTAATCCTTAAACAATTACACATCTCATCATATGTCACCTCACCTAACAAAGACAGCTGTTGGTGGTACTCTGGCCTCATATTTTCCAATAACCTCTTTGCTTTTCACTTGCTATTATTAGAAGCCTTCAGATATGTTGTGAACTTAGATAGCTAATTGAATTTTCTCATAAAAGTCTCCTCATTTAAGTCCCCCTGCTAAAACGCATGAAACTCTACCTGTTTCTTGTCTCTGAAAGCTGGTGGAAAGTAAAAATTATAAAATCTTTCCTTAAATTTGGCCCAAGTCATAGATCTTCCATCCATAGACTTAACAGAATCCCACCAATGCTTAGCTCCACCAACAAGCTACATCATAGCCAAGATAACCCTCTGCTTAGTTGTATACCTCATTACAGTAAATAACTGCTCTATTCGATCCAACCACTCCTCAGCTTTCCCATCAAGCATACTACTATCATATGTGGTTAGATTAGAGTGAGAGAATTCCTTCTAAGGTCTGGATATGTCATCCTCTCGATTATCAGCAACCGGTCTATGAGCTCCCACAATACTAAAAGCTCCCTACCCAGCACTTGGGTCAACATACTGATCTGGAACGGCACGACCTTTGAAGTTTTGTTGTATATCTACCATCACTTCAAGCAACCTACCCATGATTACATCTGTCCCTTGTGGTGGTGGTAGAGGCAGACAAAGTGGAGGTAGAGGTCGTTCCTCATTCCTCGGTCTACCTCTTCCTCTTCGAGCTAAATTATAATTGAAAGATGTACAGTCATACGTGTACGAACCTTTCTCCCCTCCTAAAGGAACAAGCCAGAAAATGAAAAAATAATATCGTTTAGGTTAGTGACATAAGGGAAAGAGCATAAGAGTAATGTATTTAGGGTACCAACTAGGAAAGGGGAATCATAAACTTAAAAATGATACCAAATGTAACACTTGCCTCGAGTGTTATCCAAAAATCATACAATTCAAATAAACTAAGTGTGGTTAAGGAGTTGATCCTAAAACCAACTTAGGAAACAAACTATTTAAAACACCAAACAACCTACACAATAGCAAAACACACATTTAAATTAATTTTTTTTATAATAGTCTAAAGAATTTACGGTATAGTGCATAGAAGCAAACTAGGCAAAGAACAAGCTGCAGTGCATACCCTCAAATTTGGCATAGTCTCGTTGTTTTCTAATTCCTAAACAAATGCACTAACTTTTAAAATGATCCCTTACTTCCGCATAATGTTTGTACTCTGATTTATCAGTTGCAAAACCTTTTAATATGATTTTAACTTTAAAAACTTGAGATCTCATCTACATAACTTATTTGTGAACTTGGTGAATGTGTCTTTACCTTAAAATAATCTCTTAATTAATTGAGATTAAGAGATAATTAGAGAATAATGAGGAAGCAGGTTACAATTAATCTCTCTTATCAATATTATAAATTTTTTTAATCAAATTATATTTCGATGGGTTAGTTACGTAGATATCTTTAAAATTGTACACTTTTTTTATGTCTATCTACTCTTAACCAATAGGATATCTCAATTAAAAAATATTATTAATTACATCCCTTAAATAACAGTATCTTTGAAGGGGAAAAACATTATTGATTGCACTTTGAAAAACCTAAAATATCTTATATATTTTTTAAAATGATTCTTAGAAAAAATGCTTTATAATATTAAATGGAGGGAATATTAAATTATCAAATTCTTAGTTTCAATCTAATTTGTCATATTATTAATGTTGATAATACATTTTAATTATATCATTCATATTGGTATATCTTTTATTTAAAATAAGATGTCTTATATTAAAAATATTTACTCTACTTAAAAATAATGATTTTTTCATACTAAAATCTAAAAAATTATTCTAATATTACCTCATTCATTAATTCATATTTAATAATTATTAAATTAAATAATAAATATTTTTTTGGAACTTTATAAAAGTTAGTAATTTTGATAAATGACATCCAAGCAGGTCCAATTTTTTCAATATCATTGTTAGAAAAAGTTTCCAAACAGAAATATTGATTAATTATAATCACTTGAAATTAAATTTAATTTTAAAAAATCATAATTATTTAAAATCTCAATTATTCAATGCCAATCCAAATGGCCAAATAGGCACCAATTAAGAAGGTCTGTGCCCATCTTAAGGTTACGTGTTATTGATCGGCACTAGTATGCTTTGATTTAAGTCCTTTTATTTGTTTTATTTCCTCTTTTTATTTGAAAAAGAAAATTAACTTTTCTTAAAAAATGTTCAGGAAGAACTCGCTGATTGTTTAATGTTTGTTTTTTTTTTTGTTGGAAGAGTTGACATTAATTTTTCAAATAAATATACTAATAGTTTTAATGTCGATATGAGTTAGATACCCTTATTTAGAATATACTCCCTCCGTTAAAAAGTATAAGGTATTTTTAATCGAATCTCATCTCCTAATAAAATAGTTACATACTTTCAAATTAATCTTATCTTTTCATATTTACTCCTATTAAACACTTATAATAAATATAAAATTATTTATCAATAGGAGCACTTTTTAAAAAAATGCAATAATTACACCTCAAAAGATTAAAAATATCATACATTTTTTAACATCCAACTCTTCAAAAATACTTTATATTTTTTAATAGAGAATGTACTTTTCTTCTATCTTATCAAAAGAGAATATAATTCAAAAAGTGTGATTTTTCAAAATTTTACTGAAGAAGTTATTTTTCTAGTTACTTAATTTATAAATTTATTTAATAGAATAGAAGTGAATTAGTTAGTGCTTGCTAATTTTTACTTTCCTGTCCTTAACTTTCCCCATACCAAGGAATCTCTTAATCTATCCTTTATTTTTTAATAACTAAATCAAATTTTTAAGATTCAAATAAATGCTTGGGAAAATTTTATCTAAGGACTGTGGATGTGATATATTTTCAAATCAAACCCAAAAATATTATGAAATTTCACTGCAAAATGTTAGGCCTAAATTGAAATAAAATCATAACACTAGAAGTTCATATGATGATTTAAATACGTAACTTGTTAAATCATAATTATAACTTATAAAATTAACTACATTGTTTGTTAATTCTCTTGTGTTAGTTGTTACATTTAATATGTTGCAGTTAACATTAGTTTTAAGCCTTAAGAATACTTATTAATTCCTTAGCTTTACTTATTCATTCTTACATATTTCCATGTGAAACCTGTGTGGTGAATTAAATCTATTATTTATTAAATTATTTGACAAAAAATCATTAATATAAAATTGCCCCTAGGGTATTGAAAAAAATTATAATATTTCTGTGGACCTCATTATCATTTAAATATTTCATAGGATTTTTCTGTCATTTTCCTATCATATTTATTTAAATATTTGGCATTTGAAAAATATTCAAACTCATTATTTCTGATATAATGTTTATCAAGAAAGAAATCATATAATATTTACTAAATCCACAAATTGATGGATTTATTATGTGAGTGCTTGATGTTGAGTTAGCTCTAGTTTTCTCTACCTTCGGAAATTGGATAGATATCATAGATTGATAGATTAATGGACATACCAATGGAATGATGAAATTTAAAATAAATAAGATCTAACTTATTGTTTCAATAATTTAATGTAAGCTATATTTTGGAATAATTAGGAGCCATTGGTACGATTATGTTTTCCAGCAGAGAAAGTACAAATTTGTTAAAAGTTTTCTCACAAATTATTAGCTAAATATCATAATGAAAATGATTAGATGGCGTCAATTAAAGTTTGAAAATAAATATATTTTGAAATCAGAGAATTTGAATATAAATAGTTAAACTATATTAATCAATTGTTTGAAGAATTATTTAAGGACTTTTATCACTTAAAAAAGTGATTGAGTTCAAATGTTAACCTTTATAGATATAATAATTTAATTGAAAAAGGTCCACTATCGCCTTTTATATCTCAAAAGAGATAATATCTGCTATCAGTGGAGTTTATTCCTCATGCTATTAAAAAAAAATTACTCAAATAGACTTCAATTAATATTACTTTTCAGAAGATGTTTAGAGATATCAATTAATAGGTCGGCAAAAAAAAAAGATATCAATTAATATATACACACATACATATATCAAGAAAAGAATAATGATATGTTTATTTTTAAATAAATATCTCCCAAAATTTATCTATCTATTTATTTACTGCGACAGGACTGGAGAGTCAAATCGTCAAAATTCTGATCAGCGCTATCTCATCAGCATACCGCACGCGGCCACGCGCCAATTTCATCAGAAACGCTCTCCTTCATCGATAAGTCAAAAAGGCTAACCGTTGCTGTCTGTCGTGGTTCGTTCTTGGCCTTCCGTTCTCGGTCCCTGCCGTTTGTTTGGCTGACGGCGGATTACTCACTCAGCTCAGTTTTGGTTCGGCCAACCCTAATTAGAGGTGGGGGTCTATTGGTTTTGGCTAACCCAACATGTTAGTGTGTATTTGAAAGAAAATTTATGTAAACGTAACAAAAGATAAGATTTTTACTGTGTTAGGTCACTCAGCTATCAACACATAATATTTATAACTGCCTAATTTATCCATTTTCTCCGTGACAGGAATATAAGTAGTATAGGCATACCTTGCTGTTCTGGCTTTCCATTTTATGGGTGATTATTATTCAAGGAATGTTGCTCCTTAGTGTCAGATAACTTGGACTGAAAAAAAACTTACAGTTTAACAAGCAATACGAATGTTTTAAATTTTGTTCTGTTTCTAAGGCGTATCGGGGCTGCAATGCCATTGATCCCAGTTATTTAATTTGTCTCTTCAATGTCTAATGCAAACAATCGGATTTTGATGTGTGAAAAAGAGATAGTGACTCTAAAGTTACGTTTACAGTAAATTCTTAATAAGAAAATATCATTTAACTGTTTGTTATTCTGTGGTTTAATTATGCATCATTATGAGCCACAACTCACAATCTCGCTTCCTACTTAACAAGCTGCATATCAACATGATCAATGCTTCTATATTTTTTGCAGTCTTTGCTGCTAGCTCCTAGTTTAAAATCAATTTTAGTAGCCACACTATTTTATTAAAATTTTCTTTTGGTCATGCAACACATTAAGAGCATGTTTGGTTTCACATTAGAAACCACCAAAACCAATGTGAAACCATATGGATGCTAAATCTTGTATCCAACATGAGCCATCTTCCTTTTTGTGTTGTTTGACTAAATATTCTATTTGGTTCTTAGTCTCAACTAACTTTTAGCTTATTCTAACGTGATTCTTCTATGTTTTGTCCATTGTCACAGAATTGAGAAGACTTGCATTCTCCCTACAATTTTCTAAAAGAAAAAGCTGAAGCAACCATGACTCCCAAGGGAACGAACGTGATTGTTCGTGAAGTCTGGACTTCGAATATACATAGCGAGTTGTCTTTGATCCATGCTGTTATACCTAGCTGCTCTTTTGCCTCCTTTGACACTGAGTTTCCTGGCACCATTTTTACTCCGAATGTTGATCAGGCCTTTCACTCAAAGCTGTCTCCTTCAGATACTTATAGTTTCGTGAAGGCCAATGTCGACGTTTTGAACATCATCCAACTAGGTCTTACCCTAACTGATTCTAATGGGAATCTACCTCACTTTGGAACACAAAATGGACATGTTTGGCAATTCAATTTCAGTGATTTCGACGTTGAGCGGGATCAACATAATGCCAAGTCCATTCAACTATTGGAGAAACAAGGGATTGATTTCTTGAAAAACAAGAAAGAGGGTATTCCGTCACGGATTTTCCGGACTTTTCTTTTAAAATCTGGATTGTTGTTCAATTCTCATCTCACATGGGTCACATTCCACAGTTCTTATGATTTTGGGTTCCTAATCAAGCTTCTAGTCAGGGAACAATTGCCTCCTAACATTCACTTGTTTAGACACTTGGTGGCTCAGTTATTTGGACCCAAAATTTATGACATGAAGCATATAATTAAGTTCTGCAATGGCTTATATGGTGGCCTAGAAAGAGTGGCTAAGACATTGAATGTGGATCGTGTAGTTGGGAAGCATCACCAAGCTGGGTCTGATAGCCTGCTAACTCTACAAACATTTATGAAGTTGAAGGATCTTTATTTTAGAGGAAATTCTGGGCTTGAAAATTTTCAAGGGGTTCTCTATGGTTTTGAAGTCGATTCTATAATATCAATTATTCAAGTGCCTCAAGATTCACTATTGTGAATTCCGTGCCAGCATACCTTGGTCTTCATCTAGTATTGTGTACATTTTGTTATTAGTTCTTTATATCTTATATCTAGGAGAGCTGGACTAATTCTTTCATTTGTTTTGTCCATTACAATATCTTCCCATTCCTGCTTGCATTAGACATCAAAATCCAATTCCCACTAGATTGTCTTCTTTCTTTGACAATCTGAATGATGCATAGTTCATATTCATTAATACAAAGTTATTCTTTTTAGTACGTGTGATGGACTTTATGTATCAGTTTTATGATTTGGTCGGACTAAGATGATATTGAAAGTAAATTTTCAGTACCTATAGCTGGCGGCCACATGGGATAGTCTTCCTCATCGACGTTCTGCCATTGAAAACGAAAATCAAACTCAAACATCAAACTTGAACAAAAACGAAAACCAGAGATAAAGTAAATCAAACAACAAATTAGACTTGAACAAGAACATCAAACTTGAACATTAGGACATAAAACGAAAGTCAGAAACTTGAACAAGAATTAGAGTAATGCTTGCAGAATCGCAACACATGACTTGCAACAAAGTGAATGCAAAATTGTTCTTGCAACCAACACACGCATATGGGTTCTCGCCTTCAACCAGATGAGGATTTCAACTCAAATTAAAACAAACATTCAGCCAAACAATATTAAAAAAGAACTTTAAAAAATCAGCAGAAATCAACTTCTCTGAAATTCTTTTTCAGATTCCGGGTTGAAAAAAAGAAGTTTTTCTCCAGATGAGGGGGCAGAGATTCGAACACGGCGAAGAATAAATCTCCATAGTCCCAAATCGTCGAACCAGACCACGGCAGATATTCTGAAGAAAAATCAAGCTTCAAATCGATGAATCTTGACTCAACCATACCTTTGAAATCAACCTCTCTCAGTGAAAACACGCGTCTGGGTTCTCGCCGTCAAACCCACTTCTTATGGGTTTTGCTTTACAGTAGCCACTTCTCACCGTTAAACCCACTCCGTTCATGCCAGAGCTTCGTCCCTTCCCTCATCCCCGATGGCCGCACTAGCTCGTCCCCTCTTCTAGGTTACCCATCGCTACCCATCGGAATAAAGAAGACATGGATTTGGCTGTTGGGATTTCGCGGAAAACGATCGAGGCGACCTCGACTTGAGATTTGGGTTTTATTTTTGGTTCCTCTTGAGATTTGGATTTTGCATGACCTGGAAGAACAGCGAAGGAGATGCACGGAAAGGGGGCAAGCCCAGATGAAGGGGACGAGGATGGGGAAGGGTACAAATCTGACGTGTAAGGGGAGGAGAAAATTGACGTGGATATATTGTTTGTTTTTAATGTTTAAAATGATGAGGTGGCTGTCAACAAAACAAGTCAATGTCAAATTAACAGTTAACATGGCCAAAAATTGATGGCAAGGTAAAATTGTAACAAATTGAAAAATATTAAGTAAAATTGTGTCAAAAATATATATATATATATATATATATATTCAGGATATAAAACGCACCTACGTGAACGTTTTGAGAACAAATGTGTATCTTAACCTTTTAAAATTTAATTTATAATTTTGGATGAATATTTATAAATAATAAAATTATTTAATATTTTAAAATATTTAATATTTTAATAATATTCATTAAATTTTATTTTAATAAAAATTTAAAACACTCAATATTTCTAGAAAAAAGGTTTATAAGTAAATTATTACTAAAAAATATGATCAAAATTTTATCTATTATTGTGCATGAATATCACGCACAAATAAATAAAAAAGTTAAATTTTGATGTTAGAAAAGTTCTTTGGAATTACAATCATTCTTGATTAAAGTTAGAAATAAAGAGAAAGAGAGAATAGCAAAGGAAAAGAGAGACTTGGAACCTTTTTTTTTTTTTTTGGGGCCCTAAAGAGACTTGGAAGGTTGAGAGAGAGAAAGGGAGAAGGAGATAAGAAGGATAGTTGAACTATACATTGCATTACTGTAATTTGGATAAGCGCTATATGTAGGCTTTTACTGCTCACCTATCCCAAACGGTAACAGAAACAGCCCTTTACTAACTCTAACTAACCATCTAACATTTATTCCAGAATTACAATTACATAACACTCACATGAAGTAGTTAAGATTGAGGTAATATTTTTTTAAAGATTGCACTCTTGCTGCTAGAACAGCTTCTAGAGATCATCTTTCATTTCAATTAATGTAAGCGACTAAATTTTGCTTCAAATCTTAGAATAGGGCCTTAGGCTATGAAAATAGTTAAAATTGTCTTTATTAATCCTACTTGGATAATATCAAAGGTAAGTAGTACATGTTTTTACTCTATGAAATTTTGATGATAGAGTTTTCTTTAAATATAATTTTGATAATGTTGTTCTACAGTAAGATTGATGCATTTTACAATATAAGTAGATTACATTCCCTAATTTCCACTCACTTAAGCCCTTTTAATGAAACTTTGGGCTTATTAGGCCCATTTTTGACATAACCTGCCCTAATAAAATAGACCTTATCTTTGAGGTCCAAGCTTGAATAAATAACCTAAAAATCACTCAAGATTGTACAAAAAGAAAGATCAATACCATTCCAATATTCCAAAATTAAGTAGTCCCAAGAAAAGCCAACAAGAGTGCACGAATAAACAAAAGAGATGCCCAAGAACCCTGTGATGTACCATCCCATTTATTGAACCTCTTTTTGGAAGTAGAAAGTGTCATATTAATTTTGGCTCTACAATGACTAAAATAAGATTCCCAAGCCGAAACTCGATAAAAATCCCAAAAGCAAGCCATTCTTCATGTGTTTTTACTGATTGTAGTGGCCATCCAATTTGTGAAAAAGAAATATAGGCTGCTATCATCATCATTAATATGTAAAGCACATGTAACTTGAATTTAAACATGCCAGCAAGTAAACTTCTATTGAAATTAGTGGAATATGTTGTAACTATGCTTGTAAGCCTTTCTTGTTGGACAACTAGTTTGATGCTTGCCTCATGCAAGTGCAAGACTACCTTGATATGTGCATCTTTAGAAATAATGGTAATTGGAGTGAAATTCAAAAGTGAACCAACAGTACGTCATATGAAATAGCCAATAATCATGCATGACAATTTCTATAATACCATTGGGCCTTTATGAAATTCCATATATATAGAGAGGATAATCAATAAAAGAGATTGAGCCATGATAGGAGGGCTCATGAATCATAAAAGTGCTGATACAAGTTGCTCTTGGAAGCAAGGTAAGGAAGCTGAGAACCTTTTTCTTGTTCATGCATGGCACAAGCAATTGCATATAGGTGCTGTGACCTGGAATTACCTTTGTAGGTGATGGGATTGGGCAACTATGTTGTAGCATTTTAGAGCAACTCCATAAAGTGATCAATTTGGAATAATATAACCCTTCAAAGTCTGTACACGCAATGCATCAGGATTTTGTATAGGAGAATGACACATAGGTTCTAAGGGATCTATTAATTCAATGTAAGTCCCAAAGTATCAAATTTCTAGAATTTACAAGCTTGGCTCGTAATTTTGCAAATTCGTTGTAATGAATTTGTAACTTGTATTTTAAATTTTAACAAGAAAAATAAATTTGTTTATTTTTCAATCATGTTAAAATTTGAAAAACATATTACAACTTTATCATAATGAAATTGCAAAATTGAAAGTCAAACTTATAAATTTCTAGAGCTTAGCACTTTGGGACTTAATTTGAATTATTTGATCCCCTTAGGACCTATCTATCATTTACTATTACAAAATTATTGATATAAGATACCACTAAAAATGATGGTTTTAAGAAAATTCATCATTTAAAAGAGAGGCAAGTGATGATTGCACTGTAAATGATGGTGTTTTAAACATCCGTTATTTATTTCAGTAACAAATATGATGGGTGTTTAAACACCCCTCATATAATGCTTCAAATTCTGCTTTTAAAGAAAATTAAAAATTAATATCAACATAAATGATGGGTGTTTTAAACACTCATCATTTATAATAATGATGTTGTTTCAACACTTGTCATATAATGTTTAAGTTTCTACAATTTGGAAAAAAGAAAAAAAATGTAACTTTATATAATGGGTATTTGAAACACCCATCATATAAAGTGGAATAAATGACGGGCATTTAAAAGCCTGTCATTTATTCTTATTTAAAATCTATTTAGTGTATTTTCATTTCATATTTTTTCTCGCGTGCTCGATGAACTCTTCTCTCTTCTCTTTTCCACTTTAATACAAAATAATAAGTAAACCAATAAAGTGACTTCATTTTCATAGTTGATCGTCATCCCCTACCTTTATCATGATTCTACCGTCGTTATGCATGTTGGAAGAAATTGGGTTGAAACGCGATGGCAAACTTAATTCACAATAAATGACAGTAAGGATGTTATTTTGTAGAGAATGATTTATTCATTATCTTGTAGAGTTTTATTGATTGAATTTATGTAGTTAACTTTCTGTGCATATTGTTGCTTGATTTTGATAATGTGTGTTGTCAAAAATTGATAATATATGATGTGTTCTTGACTTGAGGATACTAATGGAAGCTATGGGTAGCCTTAGAAAAATTATGAGGATGAAAATGAGTGATCAAAATGGATATTCATGATGAATGTATTTTTTATAAAGTTTGAACAAATTTTTTAAATAATTCTTAATTTAAATTATATGCCTTATTTGATTTGGATTGTTTTGCCATTGAAAACTACATATTGAAATGTACTAGTGTGCCAAATTTCATTACAATTAGAGTTGATTTGAGTGATCAAAATTGATACACGGTTTCTCTAAAAATTATAACTATTTTGTTGAGATTTTGACATTTGCTATAATGAATGATATTTTTTGACTTGAAATTCTTATTTTAAGGTATGAATAACATTGAAATGATAAATGAGACAAAAAAAATGATTGAAATTGATGTTTTTGGTATTTTTCTTTTTTCTTCAATTTTCAATGAATTTTTTTAGAATTGCGTATGGTTGAAAAGTCATTTTGTTGGATTTTGTTGCTGTTGAGATTGTGTATGATTGAATTTGGTTTATTGATATAAGATGTTAGCTTTAAAAAGAGATTTTGAGCCTAAGGAATACTCGTTTTTATGATATTATGCTACTGAATTTTTTTATATGTAGAGTAGTCAATTACTTTTTTTTTAACCATTTTATCATTCATTTCTTCTCCATGTTTGTTTTTTCTATTTTTATAGGTAAATGGCTTCTCAAAAAAGTATTGATCCCAGTGGACCTAGCAATGATCCTAGCATTGACATGAATGACCAACAAATTTATCAAGAAGCAAATCAAAAAAATGATAGGATTGACATTGATGAGCGAGATGAATAGGAGAAGGGTTATTGGACAAAAATATAAGATTGAATGGAATTACAAAGGTCAACCTATCAAAACTAACAATAATAAATTTATTAGCTATAAAAGAGTTGTGACAAAGGCAAATGTGCCTATTACAATTAAGAGTTGGAACGATATTAGTCCAATAACAAAGAATTATATTTGGAAACAAATAGAGGTAAAATACTTTACTCGTAATTATTATAATTAATTATAATTACTTGATAAAAAAAGTTAATTAATTTCCTTATTTTACAGTCAGCATTTGCAATTGATGCTAATCGAATGAAATTTGTCATTCAACAAGCTGAAAAGGTAATGTGGATATTTCAATACTTTGTTGGAGCAAAATACATTAAAAAATTGGCCAAAAACATTATTGCTGAAGTTTCCAAATTAATAAGGCCATTAGTTTCACAAAAACAATGGGATGAATTTGTTGTTAAATGTTTTAAGGGGCAATTCCAAGTAAGAACTATAATTTTTTTTATTATCAATATATATATATATATATATTGATATGATTCTATGTGTTTTGCATAAGAATTGAGCAATAAAAAAGAAATAGTTGTATGAGAAAGATATATACCCTTACAAGAAAGGGCGCATAGCATATGCAAGAATTGAGCAACAAATGGTATGTTAATATTTAGGCTATATATTTTTTGTTTATTTTATTGATATGTGCAATATTAATGTTATTGAGCGAGAGAGTTCAAGAGCAAGTTTTATTTCACATCATAAACTCTTCATAGAAACTTAGACCAATAAAGAAGGAAATATTATTGATGAACGTGTTCAAGAACTTGCTGACAAATGTGTAAGTACATTATTTTCAATATTGTCATTTTTTCTTATAATCAATTAATAAACTTAGCTTTCTCACTATATGTTGCACAGGTTGAGATTGAGAAAAGTGGCCTACCTAATGATGGAGATGTGTTGGGCAAGGCACTAGATAATCCTGAATACTTTAGAGATATTTTATCTTAATTCTCTTGGTGGGAAATCAGAGAATAGATAAATTTTATTAGAGTTAATTAACATATAAGTACAAAAAAGAAGTATTTTGTATATTTATTTGTTTTTTTTCTATATTGACATATTTTTTCTTTTTTTTCATTAGGATAATTATGTTGTACCGCACAAATACTAAACCAACAATTCTAAGGTCATTTACAAATTTTGATGTAGCCTACACATGAGATATAATAAAGATAATTAATATCATTTTTTAATTTAAATATTCATAATTTTTTAATGCATTAATATATACTCATTGGTTCTTTAATTTGTGGTGTCCAAGACTAATGAAAAATAGCTGGATTATGGCTTTTACGTTATGAAAGACATCATTATCCATAATGAGAGCACAATTTCTACGATGGTGTGTCAATTTTAACCCTGATTTATTGACTTAATTAGGATAGTTAGTGAGTTAATGAGGTGTGTGGCCAGAGGAGCTTAACTTGGCATAATTATTGTGATGTCAGCCCTAGAAGTGGGTCTGGATCGATGGCAGGCCACTTAGGTAAGGAAAGAGGATGAAAATATATAGAGTTGTATTCTGTGCCATATGCCACGACATGTGGTTGGTTCGTCGTAGTGCATGGAGACAATTTAAACGTAACGGGCTTCTCTGTGTCATGCGGTGCATGGTAGCGTGCATCATGGCACACAGCCAAAAATTAGATATATTTGATTCATTTCTATGTGAAAAGAATAGAAGGAGAAAAGGAAGAAAACGAAGAGCTCGTTTTGGCTCTGCTAGGGCACGACTTTTAGACCCATTGTTGATAGATTAGAGCTTCTAAATACCTAAGGTAAGATCATGGTTCCTTCTTCTTCCTTTCTCTCCCTCATTTATGATTATCTATGGTAGGGTTTGAGTTGGGAGATGGATTTTTAATCCATAAGAGTATGGGTTCGATTCTATTAGTTAAAATGAGGTTAATGAGAGTAATTTAATATATTGGAACACCACAACGATGATTTTAGAAGTGGTTGGTCTATAGGAGCATTTAATATTTGAAATTGATATTTATGAGGTAGTTGAGAGAGGTTAATGTGAATTAATGATAGTTTGAGGTTTTATTAATGATAATGTGCATTAAAGGAATCTAATAAGCCCATTGGGTATGAATGGGTAGTGGTTATGAGTTGGTAAAATAGTGTATGAGGAGTTTTATGTTGATAAAGCTTAAAGAGCTAGAAGATAATGATATCCTTATGATATGGTTGTAGAGAAGTTCATCTTGGCACCATTCAAGCTCATTGAAGCTTGGGGAAGTTGATATAGTGAGGGGTAAACCTTTAACCTCTCAAAGATTTAAGGTAACAGGGAAAAATTTAATTTTTATAGTTGTATGTTAATTGTGTTGTGAAATGTACTTTATGGTTAATTTGATGATGCATGTTGGCAAATACTTGATTGTGAAATGGTTTTGGAGAAAAGAAAACCTTGATTCTACCACCCTTGATGTTTTATGGAATTATTTGTGATTTATTACTATGGGTGGAGAATTGTGATGAAATATGAGTTAATTATAAGAATGTGTTATGTGAGTTCATTGTTTGAGAAATGATTGTTAAAATGCATATTATATGTGAAATGTGTATAGCATAATCATTGGCGGGAGTTCGTCTAGGTAGAGGAGTAGATTGGTTGAAATCCACGTGGTATTGGCAGTGATCGTTGGAATCAAGAACTAGCCTAGGCACCGACTGTTGGAATCGGGAGGTAGCCCTTGTTCCATAGTTGATTTGGGACTGTCTTACTTGTTCTATGATGGACTCTGTAACATCCTGATTTTTATATAATAAAGAAATTGTGGAATTTAGGTTCTGAGGAAAAAAATGATAATAATAGGAATTTATATTATTTGAGGTTATTTAGAAATGATATTATGGTTAGGTATTTAATTATAAATTTAAAAATTTAAATTTAAAATCACATAAGCAATATTTAGTTAAGATATAATACATAAATAATTTTTTATTGTGTGTTAAAAAAAAAGAGAAGGTAGAAGGAACAAAAAAAAAAGGGTAGTGGAAGGTTTTTGTTTCTAAGTCCCACATTGGTTAGATGAGGGAAGAGAAGAGGTGCCTTCATGTATAAAAAGGAGGGGGTGTGTGCATTAGGAAGCATGAGAGGCTAAGATGCAATTTAGAGGAAATTGTAACTTTTGGCCCAAAGGTTTGAATAATTAAATTCGAACCTATAGTTTTTTTTAATATAATTTTGGGACCACAATCCCATTTTTATATTATTTTTCTCTCTTCCTCTCACGTTACTCGGCGTTTTTCTCGTAAGGGGGGATTATTTTCTTTTTTCTTCAGGTATGTTCTAACTTTCCTGTTTAGATTAGCATTTAAAAATTTATTTAATTACAAAATTAATTTTATAGTTATTTTTTAAATAATATTAGCTTTCTAGTGATATGATTATTTTGTAGGATAGAGTAAATATTTTGATTAGGATTTTTCTATAGGATAGTTAATCTGATGATATGATGGATTAAAAATATAGGTTAAAACTCTTAGGGATATAATAAATATTATAGAATATTTTCTTGAGGTTGAAACTCATGTTTAAGAATTTTTGAGTTAAAATCTAGATCTATATGGTTGAATTTATGTGGAATCTGAGATGTAGGAATAAACCTATGATTATTAAATATTTATTTAAGTATGAATAGGTATTTTTGAGGTTATAGAAAGGTGATTTGAGGCTTCAGGATAATTTTAAAATTTAATTTATTTTTGGACGAATTTTTAGAATGTAGAAGGATGAAATTGTGATACTAGAAGTGATTTGAGGATTAAAAAAATAGTTTATTAGGGTACGAGAATTTTAGAAAAGAATTTAGGAAGTTAAATGAGCCATAAATCTTAAATTAGTGTTAATATGGATTATAGATCTAAGACTTTCTAACTATTTAAATTAGAGTTATTTATTTTAATGTAAAATTAATATATAGTATTGTGAAATAATTATGTAGATTATATTGACAAAGATAGTGGTGAAAAAGGAGTTGTGAAGGGGAACTTATTATTCAAGACACAAGGTAACCATTATTAATGTGTTGTGATGAGTGTGTTTGTGAATGGTTATGTGTTGTTTTGTTGTTTGGAAAAATTATGAATTATTAAAAATAAATACTGTATATACTTGTTTGAAATTATTGCCAAGTGGGTTAAAAATTTATTTTTGTTTATCATGATGAGATATTATTGTTCGGATATATTCCTGTTTGGATATTTGAATGATGCATGACTTGTCAGGGTATTTTAATGTATGGTGTTAATGGGAATTTCTGTTCGGTTAATTATTACCACGTGGTAAGCCCTCATTGGACCCAATGAGTGGCGTGTCGCTTGGTCCAACTCACCTTTGGCCGGGTGATTTGGCGTCCGAGCATGGTGAAAGGAGGATATAAGGTGCAGTCATGAAATTAAATACTTGTTCGGTTTGTTTGAAAATATTGTTCGGTTAAATGTTTTGTGTGCCCACTTAGCAATCGCATGATTAGTTACATCCGCATGCATCATTACATATTAATTTTTGGTTACTGGGACTTTTAAGTCTCATTCCCCGTGGTTAATATTTTTACAGGAGCGAATCCGGCCGAGAAAGCACCAGAGGTGTAATTATGGTGTATGAGACACCATCTTTTACGTTGCCTCTTATTTTGAATTATACAATGTATCTTCTGCCAACTTAGGACATATCTTGTCTATGGAGCATGTAAACTCTAATCCTTTTTATTAAATGCATTTATATGTCCAAGAGGATTATGTCTGTCCCTTTTGATTCATGACCTAATTTAAATAACATGCTATGAGGATCATGTCTGTCCCTTATGGTTCTAATTACTTTTTGAGATATTTTAAGACCTGTGGTATATTGTCTTGGATGTATCATGGTAGAAATTTTTCTACCATGATAAGGGTATGATAAGGGTTCAATGAAAAAAAAAAGAAAAAAAATGATTTCTTGAATTAATAATTTGCGAAAAATCGGTTTGTAAATTTGAGGGTGTTACATATTGGTATCAGAGCATTATGTTTCGAGCCTTTATTTTAGTAACACTTATTTAAATTTTTGTTTGAAACTATTATTTGTGTGAATTTAATATGTATTTATTATGTGTGGTGCATTGCATATAGTCGGTTGGCAATATACATTGTTATGGTGCTTCTCATTGTATGGCCATTATATAGCTAGGCTAATTTTATTATTTATATCTTGTATCCTTTAGGAGGGGAGAGAAAATGCCTGTTACTTGCAGTAACTTAGGATCCCAACATGAGCACCCACCACCTCCACCGCCAAATAAGGAGCCTGATTTGGCGGAATTGAGAGTGCTTGTAAAGATGTTAACAGACAAGGTTTAAAAATATGAACGAGAGTTGATGGAGTTAAAAAAATAAAGTTCGCTGAGAATGGAGATAGGGCTAATGTTGAGAGTCATGTAGGGGAAGGCAGTTCCTCACATTCCGAGGGATTATGAACTTAGAAGGGAGGAGACTAGGTAAGAGGAACAGAGAGCCCCACCGACCATTATTGATGTGTGGGAAACTGTTAGGAAGTTTAACCCTCCCATGTTTGATGGTAACCTTAAACCATCTGTGGTAAAGGAATAGGTGAAAAGACTCGAGTCCATCTTTCGAGTAGTCATATGCACCAGTAATTAGAAGGTGCAAGTAGCATTAGTGCTCCTAGTGAAGGGAGCAAGAGATTGGTGGGAGACAGTGGGACCCAATGATGATTCGACACTCACATGAGAGGAGTTTAAGGAAAAAAAAAAAATTGTTCAGGCATTACTTTCCATCAAAGTTAAGGTCTGAGAAGGAAGCTGAGTTTCATGCTTAAGCAAGGAAACCTATAGAAGGACATATTCATTGCTAAGTTTCAGGAGTTATCTAGATACTCCACATACTTGTAGTATAGGGATGATTCTGAATGGAAGGCCAAGCGCTTATTGGAGAAGGCTAGACCAGAATTGAAGGAGCAATTGATCCGAGACTATGATGAAATGTGCATAAAATTACAAGTAGTAGCTCACAGTAAGAGGGAGGTTGAGAGAGAGAAGAGGGGGTATTCATATAGTAGACCCCCAACCTATCCCCAACCCACAGGAGGCATTATGAAGAAGAACCATCAAGGTTCGAGTAGCTCATGGAACCAGGGAAGGCAGAAGGGTCCATTTCATAAGGGCCAAGGACAGAGGAGCTATCATAGTGGTTATCACGAATCATAGAGGGGCCCAACAGTATCTACCCCTGCTTGAGTACAGTGAGCTCTCAGCAGTGCACTAAATGCGGGTGCCGTCATTTCAGACAGTGCTGGGTTTGTTACATTTGTGGGAAACCTGGTCACATTGCAAAGTTTTGTGGGGACAATCAGGACTCAAATACAAAAAACCCTTCCCAGCATCCTACTGTATCTGGCCATGTGTTTTCCCTTACTCAGGACACGATGAATTCCCTAGATGCCATTAGAGGAGAATCTGTGAGGACCGCTAAGGCATGCCTTAACCTAGTGGTCAAGTTTAAAAATAGGAAAACAACTATAGACTTAATTATCCTACCACTGAGAGGTATGGATGCAATTATGGGAATGAATTGGATGGTTGCAAATGGTACTATCCTAGATTGTAGAGAGAGGTGTGTGTCTTTATCTTCTTTGTCGGTGACTCCAGTCGAGACTCAAGATCATGTTTTCTTATCGGCGGTGCAAGTTGATAGATATATGAAGAAGGGTTGCCAGGCCTACATGGTTTTCTTCTCTATCCAAGCTGAGATTGATGAAGGCGTGAAGAATATCCCTATTGTCAAAGAATTTACAGATGTATTTCCAGATAAAGTTTTCGATTTACCCCCGAAGCGCGAGGTAGAGTTCTCAATTGAATTGGTACCTGGTACAGGGCCAATTTCTAAGGCTCCTTATCAAATGTCCCCCTCAGAGTTAGCAGAACTGAAAAAGCAAATTGAAGAGCTACTTGAGAAGGGTTTCATCAGACCAAGTGTTTCACCTTAAGGATCTCCAGTTCTTTTTGTGAAGAAGAAGGATGGAAGCCTTCGATTTTGCATTGATTATAGACAATTGAACAAAGTAACCATCAAGAATAAATATCCACTTTTGAGAATCGATGATTTGCTAGATCAGCTTGTAGGATCAGCAGTTTTCTCGAAGATTGACTTAAGGTCAGGGTATCACCAATTGAGAGTAAGAGCGGAGGATATACTTAAGATAGCATTTCAGACGAGATATGGGCATTATGAATTCATGGTGATGCCGTTTGGACTTACAAATACTCCTGCGGTATTCATGGATTACATGAATAGAATCTTTCGACCTTATTTAGATAAGTTTGTAGTAGTGTTTATTGATGACATTCTTATTTATTCAAAGGATGAGGAGGCTCATGGCGAGCATTTAAGAATCGTCTTGCAAGTTTTGAGGGAAAATAAGCTTTATGCCAAATTAAGCAAGTGTGAATTTTGGCTCTAAGAAGTAAAGTTTTTAGGCCATGTTGTGTCCAGAAATGGAGTTGCAGTGGATCCTAGCAAGATTGATGCAGTGATGAAGTGGGAACAGCAAAAATCTGTGACGGAGATACGAAGTTTTCTAGGTTTAGCAGGTTATTATCGTCGCTTTATTAAGGGATTTTCACAAATTGCGATGCCCTTAACCAAGCTGACTAAGAAGGAAGCCCCATTTATTTGGACTGACAAATGTGAAGCTGCTTTTCAAGAATTGAAAAAAAGGTTAACCACTACTCCAGTGTTGACTATTCCTGACCCTGTGGTGCCGTACACTCTGTACACTGATGCTTCTTTAAAGGGTTTAGGATGTGTTTTGATGCAAAATGACCGAGTGGTTGCCTATTCCTCCAGACAGTTGAGACCACACGAGGAAAATTACCCTACTCATGATTTGGAGTTAGCTGCAGTTGTGTTTGCTCTAAAGATATGGAGACACTACTTGTATGGATCTAAGTTTCAAATCTTCAGTGACCATAAGAGCTTGAAGTATTTATTTGATCAAAAAGAGCTTAATATGAGGCAGCGACGATGGATGGAATTTCTGAAGGATTATGACTTTGAATTACATTACCATCCGGGTAAGGCTAACGTGGTAGCTGACGCCTTAAGTAGAAAGACTATTCATGCTGCACATTTGATGGTTCATGAATATCATTTGTGGAACAGTTTTCATGATGTTCCAGTAGATGTGATTGAACATCAAATGGCCGCACTCCAGGTAGCAGACTTTGAGAGCAAATTCTGGGAAGATCTCAGAGTCTCACAGCAGAGTGATGACTACTTAAGGAATATAAGGAAGGAGATAGTGGTAGGTAAGGCCTCAAATTTTACCATCTCTGAGGACACAGTGATGAAGTATAAAGGTAGAGTTTGTGTACCTAATGATCCAAGATTGAGGAATATCCTTTTAGAAGAAGCTCATAGGAGCAAATATACAATTCATCCCGGTATAACTAAAATGTACCATGATTTGAAAGCAAGGTTGGTAGTGGCCAGGAATGAAGAAAGATGTAACTGAATTTGTTTCTAGATGTTTAACGTGTCAGAAGATAAAGATAGAACATCAGAAGCCAGCTGGAACACTGCAACCGTTAGATATTCCAAAGTGGAAATGGGATGATATTTCCATGGATTTCATCACTGGACTGCCAAAACACCCTCGAGTAAGGATGCTATTTGGGTGATAGTAGACCGACTCACCAAATCAGCTCACTTTTTTGGCGATCAAGTTTACCTCTACATTAGAGAAATTTGCTGAGATATACATTAAGGAGATAGTTAGACTTCATGGTATACCCTCTAGAATTGTGTCAGATCGTGACCCAAGGTTCACTTCAAACTTTTGGGGTGCGCTACAGAAAGCTATGGGTACCAGACTGAGTTTTAGCACCGCATACCACCCCCAAACAGATGGACAAACAGAGAGGACGATCCAGACTTTGGAGGACATGTTGAGAGCTTGTGCCATTGAACTACCAGGTAGTTGGGATAATCATTTGCCATTAGCTGAATTTGCTTATAATAACAGCTATCATTCTAGTATTGGGATGGCGCCTTATGAGGCCTTGTATGGAAGGAAGTGTAGATCGCCTTTATGTTGGACAGAATTAAGTGAGAGGAGTATCATTGGTCCAGAAATTATAGAGCAGACCACCCAGAAGATTGCAATGATTAAGCAAAAATTGCTAACCGCTCAGAGCCGACAGAAGAGCTATGCTGATAAGAGGAGACGGCCGTTAGAGTTTGAAGTAGGAGATCATGTATTTTTGAAGGTTTCTCCAGTGACAGGCATTGGTAGATCCATTAAGGTAAAGAAATTGACACCTAGATTTATGGGCCCGTATGAGATCTTGGAGCGAATTGGATCTACTGCATATAGAGTTGCATTACCTCCACAGATTGCAGGTATCCATAATGTGTTCCACGTATCACAGTTGAAGAAGTACAACCCGGATCCCTCCCATGTTATTGAACCTGAAGAAGTAGAATTGAGGGAGAATTTGACCTTTAGATCCGAACCGGAGCGAATTGAGGACTTTAAGGACAAACAACTATGCAATAAGACCATCCGACTCGTGAAGGTGATTTGGAAGGGTGGAGCCCTAGGTGATGCTACTTGGGAGACCGAGGAGAGTATGAGGCGAGATTATCCACATTTATTTGCTTAGGTACATAGTTTCTAAGCTTATCTATTAAATTTTGAGGACAAAATTTCTAAAAGGAGGGGAGAATTGTAACATCCTGATTTTTATATAATAAAGAAATTGTGGAATTTAGGTTTTGAGGAAAAAAAATGATAATAATAGGAATTTATATTATTTGAGGTTATTTAGAAATAATATTATGATTAGGTATTTAATTATGAATTTAAAAATTTAAATTTAAAACCACATAAGCAATATTTAGTTAAGATATAATACATAAATAATTTTTTTTATGTGTGTGTTAAAAAAAAAGAGAAGGTAGAAGGAACAAAAAAAAGGAAGGGTGGAAGGTTGTTGTTTCTAAGTCCCACATTGGTTAGATGAGGGAAGAGAAGAGGTGCCTTCATGTATAAAAAGGAGGGGGTGTGTGCATTAAGAAGCATGAGAGGCTAAGATGCAATTTAGAGAAAATTGCAACTTTGGGCCCAAAGGTTTGAATAATTAAATTCAAACCTATAGTTTTTTTTTAATATAATTTTGGGACTCACAATCCCATTTTTATATTATTTTTCTCTCTTCCTCTCACGTTGCTCGGCGTTTTCTCGCAAGGGGGGATTATTTTCTTTTTTCTTCAGGTATGTTCTAACTTTCCTGTTTAGATTAGCATTTAAAAATTTATTTAATTACAAAATTAATTTTATAGTTATTTTCTAAATAATATTAGCTTTCTAGTGATATGATTATTTTGTAGGATAGAGTAAATATTTTGATTAGGATTTTTCTATAGGATAGTTAATCTGATGATATGATGGATTAAAAATATAGGTTAAAATTCTTAGGGATATAGTAAATATTATAGAATATTTTCTTAAGGTTGAAACTCATGTTTAAGAATTTTGAGTTAAAATCTAGATCTATATGGTTGAATTTATGTGGAATCTGAGATGTAGGGATAAATCTATGATTATTAAATATTTATTTAAGTATGAATAGGTATTTTTGAGGTTATAGAAAGGTGATTTGAGGCTTCAGGATAATTCTAAAATTTTTAATTTATTTTTAGATGAATTTTTAGAATGTAGAAGGATGAAATTGCGATACTAGAAGTGAATTGAGGATAAAAAAAAAATAGTTCATTAGGGTACGAGAATTTTAGAAAAGAATTTGGGAAGTTAAATAAGGCATAAATCTTAAATTAGTGTTAATATGGACTATAGATTTAAGACTTTCTAACTCTTTAAATTAGAGTTATTTATTTTAATGTAAAATTAATATATAGTATTGTGAAATAATTATGTAGATTATATTGACAAAGATAGTGGTGAAAAAGGAGTTGTGAAGGGGAACTTGTTATTCAAGACACAAGGTAACCATTATTAATGTGTTGTGATGAGTGTGTTTGTGAATGGTTATGTGTTGTTTTGTTGTTTGGAAAAATTATGAATTATTGAAAATAAATACTGTATATACTTGTTTGAAATTATTGCCAAGTGGGTTAAAAATTTATTTTTGTTTATCATGATGAGATATTATTGTTCGGATATATTCCTGTTTGGATATTTGAATGATGCATGACTTGTCAGGGTATTTTAATGTATGGTGTTAATGGGAATTTCTGTTCGGTTAATTATTACCACGTGGTAAGCCCTCATTGGACCCAATGAGTGGCGTGTCGCTTGGTCCAACTCACCTTTGGCCGGGTGATTTGGCGTCCGAGCATGGCGAAAGGAGGATATAAGGTGCAGTCATGCAAATTAAATACTTGTTCGGTTTGTTTGAAAATATTGTTCGGTTAAATGTTTTGTGTGCCCACTTAGCAATCGCATGATTAGTTACATCCGCATGCATCATTACATATTAATTTTTGGTTACTGAGACTTTTAAGTCTCATTCCCCGTGGTTAATATTTTTACAGGAGCGAATCCGGCCGAGAAAGCACCAGAGGTGTAATTATGGTGTATGAGACACCATCTTTTACGTTGCCTCTTATTTTGGATTATACAATGTATCTTGTGCCAACTTAGGACATATCTTGTCTATGGAGCATGTAAACTCTAATCCTTTTTATTAAATGCATTTATATGTCCAAGAGGATTATGTCTGTCCCTTTTGATTCATGACCTAATTTAAATAACATGCTATGAGGATCATGTCTGTCCCTCATGGTTCTAATTGCTTTTTGAGATATTTTAAGACCTGTGGTATATTGTCTTGGATGTATCATGGTAGAAATTTTTCTACCATGATAAGGGTATGATAAGGGTTCAATGAAAAAAAAAATGATTTCTTGAATTAATAACTTGCGAAAAATCGGTTTGTAAATTTGAGGGTGTTACATATTATGTAACAGCCCTCCTGGGTCACCACTGCCTTTCCAGGGTCTTTTCCCAGGCGCTGGACAACACACATGTCACCACATGATTGCCGGCTTTCCCACTGGTGGTACAGTGGTTATTCCTCACCCCACCCTCACGGGGGTCTTTTGGAACCTCCCCAGACTCGAACCTCCAACCTCTACCACCTTAACGAAGTTGAGACGAAGTCTGGTACCATTGAACCAAGTGACTCAATGGTACCAGACTTCGTCTCAACTTCGTTAAGGTGGTAGAGGTTGGAGGTTCGAGTCTGGGGAGGTTCCAAAAGACCCCCGTGAGGGTGGGGTGAGGAATAACCACTGTACCACCAGTGGGAAAGCCGGCAATCATGTGGTGACATGTGTGTTGTCCAGCGCCTGGGAAAAGACCCTGGAAAGGCAGTGGTGACCCAGGAGGGCTGTTACATAAAAGGCGCGGAGCCACCCCTTGGGCCTCGACTCGGTACTAGACTCTGGCCCATCACTGGACCAAAGCCGACTTTCCCACAGGTGGTACTGTGGTTATTCCTCACCACTGCCTCTCCAGGGTCTTTTGGAACCTCCCCAGACTCGAACCTCCAACCTCTACCACCTTAACAAAGTTAAGGCTAAGTCTGGTACCATTGAGTCAACTTGACTCAATGGTACCAGACTTCGCCCAAACTACGCTAAGGTGGTAGTGGTTGCGGGTTCGAGTCTGGGGAGGTCCCCAAAGACCCTGGTTAGGCAGTGGTGAGGGATAAGCCCAGTACCACCTGGGTGAAAGCCGGCATTACCTTGTGAGAGGGAAGTGTCCAGCGCCTGGGAAAAGACCTCGGGGAGGCGGGGTGAGCGGAGGGCTGTTACATAAAAGGCGCCTTTTATGTAACAGTACGGAGCCACCCCTTGGGCCTCGACTCGGTACTGGACTCTGGCCCATCACTGGACCAAAGCCGACTTTCCCACAGGTGGTACTGTGGTTATTCCTCACCACTACCTCTCCAGGGTCTTTTGGAACCTCCCCAGACTCGAACCTCCAACCTCTACCACCTTAACAAAGTTAAGGCTAAGTCTGGTACCATTGAGTCAAGTTGACTCAATGGTACCAGACTTCGCCTCAACTTCATTAAGGTGGTAGAGGTTGGAGGTTCGAGTCTGGGGAGGTTCCAAAAGACCCCCGTGAGGGTGGGGTGAGGAATAGCCACAGTACCACCTGTGGTAAAGCCGGCAATCATGTGGTGACATGTGTGTTGTCCAGCGCCTGGGAAAAGACCCTGGAGAGGCAGTGGTCACCCAGGAGGGCTGTTACATAAAAGGCGCCTTTTATGTAACAGTACGGAGCCACCCCTTGGGCCTCGACTCGGTACTGGACTCTGGCCCATCACTGGACCAAAGCCGACTTTCCCACAGGTGGTACTGTGGTTATTCCTCACCACTGCCTCTCCAGGGTCTTTTGGAACCTCCCCAGACTCGAACCTCCAACCTCTACCACCTTAATGAAGTTGAGGCGAAGTCTGGTACCATTGGGTCAAGTGACTCAATGGTACCAGACTTCGCCTCAACTTCATTAAGGTGGTAGAGGTTGGAGGTTCGAGTCTGGGGAGGTTCCAAAAGACCCTGGAGAGGCAGTGGTGAGGAATAACCACAGTACCACCTGTGGGAAAGTCGGCTTTGGTCCAGTGATGGGCCAGAGTCCAGTACCGAGTCGAGGCCCAAGGGGTGGCTCCGTACTGTTACATACGTGGTAGTGCTCGCTACCCAAGGGTCTGAGACAGGTATAGTGGATGAAATTGAGGTTGTTAGGGAGTTCCCAGAGGTGTTTTCTGAGGATGTATCAGGATTACCTCCAGAACGTGAGGTTGAATTCTCAATTGACTTGGTACCGGGGACTCAGCCAATTTCAAAGGCTCCCTATAGAATGGCTCCTTCAGAGTTAGCTGAGTTGAAGAAGCAACTTGAGGAGCTGTTAGATAAGGGATTTATTAGACCTAGTGTTTCTCCTTGGGGATCTCCTGTCTTATTTGTGAAGAAGAAGGATGGTAGTTTAAGATTGTGTATCGATTACAGGCAGTTGAATAAGGTTACGGTGAAGAACAAGTACCCACTGCCTCGCATCGATGATCTCTTAGATCAGTTGGTTGGTGCCACGATTTTCTCTAAAATTGATTTACGTTCAGGGTACCATCAGCTAAGAGTTAGTGAGAAGGATGTGGCAAAGACTGCTTTCAGGACTCGATATGGTCATTATGAGTTTTTGGTTATGCCATTCGGGCTGACTAATGCGCCTGCGGTTTTCATGGACTATATGAACCGCATTTTTCGACCTTTCTTGGATCAGTTTGTGGTAGTTTTTATTGACGATATACTGATCTACTCTAAAGATGAGGAGCAGCATGCCAGACACTTGAGGACTGTCCTAAGGTTTCTGCGAGATCATAAGCTATATGCCAAGCTCAGTAAGTGCGAGTTTTGGATGAGAGAGGTTAGGTTCTTGGGACATATCGTGTCGGCAAATGGTATTGCAGTTGATCCATATAAAGTTGAAGCAGTCATGCAATGGGAGAGACCAAAATCGATAACTGAGATCCGTAGTTTTCTGGGATTAGCAGGTTACTACCGGCGTTTTATTAAAGGTTTCTCTCAGATTTCTATGCCTTTGACTAGACTCACAAGGAAGGATAGGCCATTTATCTGGGATGATAAGTGCGAGACAGCTTTTCTTGAGTTGAAAGAAAGGTTAACAACAGCTCCAGTATTGGTGATTTCGGATCCTCAAAAGCCCTATGATGTGTATACTGATGCCTCTCATAAGGGTCTTGGTTGTGTTCTAATGCAAGATGAGAGAGCAGTGGCATATGCATCTAGACAACTTAGACCGCATGAGGAGAATTATCCAACACATGATCTCGAGTTGGCTGCGGTGGTCTTTGCGTTAAAGATCTGGCGTCATTATCTTTATGGAACAGAGTTCAGGGTCATGAGCGACCATAAAAGTCTCAAGTACCTGGTAGATCAAAAAGAGCTGAATATGAGACAGAGACGTTGGATGGAGTTTCTTAAAGATTATAATTTTGAATTTAAGTATCATCCGGGGAAAGCAAATGTGGTAGCAGATGCTCTTAGTCGCAAGACCTTACATGTAGCCTATTTAATGGTTCGGGAGCATAGATTGATGGAATCTTTGGTTGAAATTTTTTTGGGTATGACTAAGTTCTCTTTGAATGGTCTTAATACTATGGTTATTTCTAATGAATTTTGGAAAGAGATACGAGATGCTCAGCTTCAAGATCCGATTTTATCAAAAATAAGTCAAGACATCGAGAATGGTGAGATAATGGACTATTGGTTTAGTGATGATGGGTATGTGGTTTTCAAGGATAGGGTGTGTATTCCTAACAATGAGTCTATTCGGAAGAAATTGTTGGATGAGGCACATCGAAGTAGCTACACCCTTCATCCCGGTGCTACTAAGATGTATCATGACATGCAGCGTCATTGGTGGTGGCCAGGCATGAAAAAGGATGTCACAGAGTATGTTAGTAAGTGTTTGACCTGTCAGAAGGTCAAAATAGAGCACCAAAAGCCATCGGGGTTATTACAGCCTTTGGAGATTCCTAAATGGAAATGGGAGAGTATTTCAATGGATTTTGTATCTGGTTTGCCAAGGACCCAGGCTAGTTTTGACTCTATCTGGGTAATTGTAGATCGTTTGACTAAGTCAGCACATTTCTTACCGGTCAAGACCACCTATACGGTTGATAGGTATGCTGAGATCTACATTAAGGAGATTGTGCGACTACATGGGGTACCGAGGGATATTGTTTCAGACCGTGATCCTCGGTTTACATCGAATTTATGGCAAGCTATGCAAAGGGCTATGGGTACAGATCTGAAATTTAGTACGTCTTATCATCCACAAACGGATGGACAAACTGAGCGGACGATCCAGACATTAGAGGATATGTTGAGGTCATGTGCCCTAGAGCTTCAGGGAAACTGGGATAAGCATTTACCTCTGGCAGAGTTTGCTTATAATAACAGTTATCATGCCAGTATTCAAATGGCTCCTTATGAAGCATTGTATGGAAGACGATGCAGATCGCCTCTTTGTTGGTATGAGTTGAGTGAGAGGACAATGATGGGACCGGATGTGGTAGATGAGACCACAGAGAAAATCAAATTGATCCAACAAAAACTTCTTACAGCACAGAGTAGACAGAAAAGTTATGCAGATAATCGTCGTAAGGACTTGTCTTTTGAGATTGGGGATCATGTCTTCCTCAAAGTTTCCCCATTGACAGGCGTTGGACGCTCAATTCGGGCTAAAAAGTTATCTCCTCGATATATGGGTCCTTTTGAGGTTTTGAAGAAAGTAGGGCCGGTGGCTTATCAGTTGGCATTACCGCCTCAGTTAGCGGGTCTACACAACGTGTTTCATGTGTCACAATTGAAGAAGTACCAGCCAGACTCGTCGCATGTGATAGAACCTGAGGAGGTTGAAATTCAAGAGAATTTAACCTACCGGACTGAACTAGATTGTATTGTGGATGCTAAGGATAAGCAACTCAGAAATAAAACAATCCGGTTGGTAAAAGTGATTTGGAAAGGGGCAACTCCGGGAGATGCAACCTGGGAGACTGAGGATCAAATGAGGAAGGAATATCCACAGTTGTTTCCCTAGGTATGTTTATCTCTTTGGTTCATGTATTAGCTTGGATTTTGGGGACAAAATCCTTTTTAAAGGAGGGGAGAATGTAACATCCTAAAAATTTTAAGACTCAAATTTATTTAAAAAAAATAAACAAAAATAAAATAAAATATCTATAATTAAATTAAAATTTAGAATAATTTAATAGAGGCCCAGAGTTCGAATTTTACTAAGCAAAAGTTTGGTTTTATTTGATTTTTAACTATGGGAAAAATTACCAAAGTTGACCCGGGCTTTTGTGCAATAATAAAAAATGTTGGGCCCTTTCTTGTAATTTTCCCCAAAGTTTTTGACCAGCATTTTAAGGAGCAAAGTGATGCAGAAACGCAGAGAAAATGAGAAAGGAAGCAAACGCACAAACGGGAGAGAGAGAGAGAGGAAGAAGAGAAGAGAAAGGGAGGGAGTTAGGCTTGGATCTAGGAGTCTTTGCGACCGTTGCGAGCTCGGCTACACGATAGGTAAACTCCCTACTTCAATCCTCTTCTCTTTCTCTTGATTTTCTTCAATTTTTGGAAGAGGAAATTTTTGGATTTTGATCCCAAAGGCTTTATTCTTGTAAGCTTTTGTTTCTTTGGATTCTAGGGAGCATGTTTTGAGTTTCTATATAGTGATCTAATGTTTTGAGTGAATAATTGGATGAAAAGAGGTGTTTTGGGCACAAAATAAACCTTGAGAAATTGGGTTTTTGCTCCTCAATGGTTTAAGCCTATTGATTTAGTTATAATTTTGCTATTTGAGCCCAATAAGATTTAAATTAAGGTTTGGTTTTCATTATAAGGGCTAATGGTGAAAGTTGGTGGCACTAAGTAAAGGTTTTTAATTGATTAAAAAAAATTATATAAATTGAAAATTAGCCTAGTGATGGCTAATAAATGGTTTTGGTGGTTAAGTGATACTATGTGAATGGTTGGTTTAATATATGGACCATTAGGGTGGATTATGACTCATTGACCTAAGTTGTGTGGTATAAGTTATAGTCTTCATTAATACTATTTGTCATGATAAGTGATGTGGATCACTTATATGTTGTAGAAAATTGTTGGTGGAACTTATTGAGAAGTAAGGAACAAGCCGAGCCCTATTTTGTACAAGGGGAACTCTTTTAGTACCAAAGGGTTGAGGTAACAGGGGAATTTATATTTCTTATTACTTTGTTTTAGCTATTTTTGAATAAATATTACTAGTTATCATGCATCACATGTTTTAAAAGATTAAATGTGCTTTATAAGGGGTTATGGGGTACTACTTTGATTATAGTGCAAATATGTTTTCTAATTGTTTAATAACAATGTTTTTATGGAAATGAGATTTATAAATATTATACTACTTTAGAGTGTTGAATGGTCAATACTCAGGAAAGGTAGACAAGAGTAAAAGGCATGATCTCGGTGGGAGTTCACCAATGAGAAGGTGTGGATTTTTGATATTCTATGGCACACTGTCAGTACTCAGTGTTGTCTTACGTATTGTGGGCTCAGTGCACTAAAGTGGTTAGTGTATTGAGTGTTCGACACCTCTCAGTGGGGGAGGGAATCCGACATATGAAGTGTGAGGTTGAGTGCCTAGGCCAAGGTAGCCCTCACATGGAGAGTAAGTCGGGCTGGCTCTGGGAGGGAGTTAGCTTTGACTGCTCAAGATTCACGTCGAAGGGGCATAGGCGGTTCGGTGGATTAGATCATGCCTTAGATTATGTTTTGTGCCTGTGGAGGTACAAGTAGGTATAAGGTTTACCTGCGAGTTAAAGAGTGCCAGGGGGCATTCTGTTGGTCATGAAAGGCCATACCGACCTAGGTCATGCATTCATGCATTTTAAATGGCTAAATTATATACTATGTTGAATTTATTATTCATTTATTTAATTATGGCTTACTTTGTAATAATCAATATAGATTTCACTGTTACTGAGACTGTGGTTGTCTCACCCCTTTCTTTTCAATATTCTAGGTCCAGGCGAAGGATCCAGTGGTGGACGGGGAAAAGAGCAAAGCTAGGGGTTTGCTTGTGATTTGTAAAGAACTGCAACCCCTTTCTTTTGAGCAAATATACTGTAATGTATTTAAGATTAGGGTGCCAGTAGGATATGATTATGTGTGTGTGTGTGAATATGTGTGGATTGTGTGCTTGTGTATGAATTTTTGTCTGTTTGCAGACTTGTGGCTAGGAAACTTGGTTATGGTGTGTGGTTTTGATGGATTTACTTAGTAGACCAAGTTTCTATTACAAGCAGATCTTTATTTTGATATATATGTGATTTTATAAGCAAATGCAAAGTGGTTGCATTGCAAATGGTGTGCTATGGGAAAACATACAGCTTGGATAGAGAGAGTGGGTGCGTGGGCCCCACAAGGAGCTCTGAGCCAAGTGAAAATGTTTAGCATATGTATTTATATAAATACATGGTATTTGGATTGATTTGTGACCACTCTTGTATGATTTGTGCATTTTAGGGGTTTAGGGTCCATTTTAGGAAATGGCACCCGGGTGGTCAAATTTTGATGTATAGGGGTTTTCCATCATTTGAATGTTCTATCAAGTGTTTTTAATCTTATTTGACGTGTCCAAAGTGTTTTCACAGGTTTGTGACCATTAGGATGGGATTTGGACAATTTTGAAAATGGTTTTTACCAAAAAGCTGCACTTTTGTATCCGGGTATCCAAATCTTAATCCGACCGTTGGATTTCTCTAAAATTTGGGTCACAAGTAAAACCTTTTATAAGCTTCGTGTGGGCTTTGGAATCACATCGATCGGATATCGGACGGAGAAACGACGCACTCTGGAATTTGGTCTGGAGGTGCTGTCATGACAGCATTAAATTGCTGTCATGACAGCTACAGTGTTGATTTTGTAATCTGCACAAAATTCAATCCGTCCGTTGGATCTTTTCAAAATTTAGTATGCTAATAGTATTCTTTAAAAGTGACATGTGGGCTTTGGAATCACTCCGATCGGAGGTCAGATGATGAAATGGTGCACTCCGGAAGTTGGTCCGGAAGTGCTGTCATGACAGCTTTTTAGCTGTCATGACAGCAAAAATAGTCAATCTTTTAACATGTCTAATTTTTAATCCGACCGTTGGATCTTTTTGAAATTTGGTACACTTATAGTACCCTTTGAATGTGACGTGTGAGTTTTAAAATCACTTCAATCGGAGGTCGAATGACGGAATACCGCCTCCTGGAAGTTGGCCCAGGAGGGCTGTCATGACAGCAATAAATTACTGTCATGACAGCATCTTTTTATTCCATTTTCGTCTAACTTGCTTCCGTGCGCTATAGGTAGAACCTATAATTATTTTTAAGGTTTTAAATGATTTATTTCTTAAGTTAGTTAGAGGATCAACTCCTTAACCACACTTAGTTTGTTTGAATTATGTGATTTTTGGATAACACTCAAGGCAAGTGTTACAAGTTACATAAGTCAAATTTGATAATATAATACAAACATATCAGACCAATCTTTAAGTAAGGTAATATGTTCATAACAAGTTTTAAAACCCCTCATAAATCAACCATTTTATAACACTCATATCTCAACCAATCTAACACAGTCTCTCTATCTTCCTTCATAGTCATAAATATCACTCTTGCCTCTCGAGACATAAAGAGTGAACAACATTATGAAAGCCAATGTTTGTCAGCTGTAACTTTCTCCATTTGTTTGACTAGAGACATGACTTTAGGAATTGAAGTTTCCTTGGCCTCTTGAGATTCTACCTTTGTTATTTCAGCTATGCCACCCATTGCATTTGCTATTTGACTTGTACTATGTACCTTTTTCTTTTTCCTATTGCTACTACTTTCACCCCTCTTCCTCTCACCACTACCTCCACTTAAGATTCCTTGAGAAATATTCAGAACTACTCTATTGAATCCATCGCTTTTTCTAGTAAAAGTTCCTAAAATCCCATCATTATCTCCTGAACCTTCTTCCAAATCAATACCTTCATTGGCCATACTTGGACGATGTACATCTTCGTCCTCATCTTCATTCCTATGGTAAAACCTAAGCAAGACTCCACTTGAAGGTGCCCATGCTCTGGGTCCATTGGCTGTGGTACCTCGAAACAATTCAGTCAATTCATTGGCAAAAGATAGTCCTTTATTTTTGAATTTCTCATGCGATGAATATTCCTGCATATATATTACCAATAATATTACAAAATACACAAATAAATAGAATAAGTACATAGCCTCACATAAGAACATCATATGAATATCTTTTTCTCCCACCAATCATCTAGAATATCCATCGTATTCTTGATGATTAAGTCTTAAAAAGTGATACCAGACAACCTTTTAGTAGCACATTTGCGAGTTGATCAACCATAGAGCAAAACGAGCACAAATCAAACCTTCATCCAATTTCATTTTGATGGAGACTTAGGTAGCATGAGATGTCTAAATGCCACATTGAATAGCAATGGAATGATGAATGGGGTATTTAATGGATGGATTCTCCCATCTCAATAGCTAGATTTTTGAGAGAAGATTCCCTATCCCACTTGAGTAGCCATTAATTGGTATCAAAGTTGGTGGTCAACAGTTCCGAAAAGAACTACCAATGGTGGATCATAACTAACAAGAAAGTCGAGTGAAGAGTGAAGTGTCACAATATAGCCCCAAGGATCTTGGGCCACCAAGGGGAGCCCATT
>NW_026555650.1:0-55168 GCF_029017545.1 Prosopis cineraria | reverse complement strand
ATAATTTGCATACCAATAAAATTTTTATTCCTACAAAAATATATATTGTTTTTTCCCTTTCTACTTTTATTTTCAATTTATGATGAGAGAGAAAAAATGTTATAAATTTACAAATGCAAGAATTTAGGTTAATAAATACAATGAGTAAATTGGGAAATTTTTTGTTTACAAATACTAAATTATTTGTATTTTGGATCAAGATTAGCTGGGAAAAAATGCTTTATATTTTGAATGGGAGGGAGTATCTCTCTACTTCTTCCTCTTTCTTCTTTCTTATCCCCCACTTTTTCTTTGGTATTCTACTTCTACGTGATCAGTTACCTTTAAAAGGTAATAGTTTTGCCCTTGTATTCTTGAACTGATTCAAGTCTGCTCACCTACCATAAGTTAAAAATTTAACGTCAAATTGATAGTTTGTTGACTTAGAAACCGAATCTGACTGTTTGTAAATAACATTCAAGTCAGAAGACTATCATGTTTGGCATTAAATTTTTGATGGTAACCATAATTGGGTTTCAAAAACTAGGCATTGCCTGCTTCTGAAGTAGGGGGACCAAACTGACGCTTTAGTGAAACTAGGGACCAGAACTTAACTAATCCTTGGCTATATTATTCAATTATTATTGTGATGGGGAATCTTATCCCAAAAGCTAGTTGAGGTGGAGAATCAGCTCACTTAAATATCTCCAGCCTGTCAGAACCTTCCATAGGTGGTCTTTTCCCGAACCATTGACAACCTTGCTGGCTGGATTTAATACTGACTGATTGGCACCTAAGGGGGATGGGAAAACCTCACCTGAAAAACTAGCTATGGAAGTGAGATAACCAACTCATTTAAATATCCCATTAAACATTTTATGCTATTCAATGCAGGACTTGGTATCTCATACTATCAGGTCCCCCTTATAATGTAAATTGGTAAAGAAAAAGAACATTCTTTATCCATCAAGATGAAGATTTTACTGATTAGTGTGTTGTGATTTTTGATAGTATTGGTAAATGATGTGCCTTGGGCTTGTCTAACTATAAAGTCTTTATTGCAAGCTACTGAATGGATCAGAGAAAATATATTTATTTGATAATATCCACAAGCCAATCTGAGCTCTTTTAACATTATTATTACGTGTTTTATTTCTGAATGCAGTAAATGAAGCCATGAGCCGAAAAGAGCAGTACACAAGGCACTTTTCGAATCTGCTGCGTTGGTTGGGGCTAGCGCACTTCAAGTCTTCTTTTTGCAGCGATTATTTGAACGAAGGCTGGGATCATCTAGAGTTTAAAAAAGCCACTAAAATGCTTCAGGACCTTTGTAATGTTACAGAAAAAGAACATAATAGCAACTTTTTTTTAAAAAAAAAAAATTATTTATGGATTTTTTTGATGAGCTGGATTACTGATTTACTTGTAACTCAACATTTGTTTCCTGGCTACGTACATGAGATTCCTTCTAAAATTACGAATCTTGCTATGCTGTCCCATTTTCTTGGCTGTTACTCTTCCTTGCATATGCTGGTAATAGGACAAAGGGAAATATAATTATTGGTTTTATAATTTTATTGAATTTTGCTTTTAATCCATATAATAATTTTTTTAAGTATTTTTAATCTTTATAGTTTCAATAAGATTGGGTGATATTTGTTACTCAAGTCTTTAAAGAGAAAACACTGAAAAAATTATAGGGATAAAAGTAAATTTTATAAAATTATAGGGATTAATGACTATGTTTTTCTTACAATAAATGTACAGACATTGTTTTTTTTTTATGCTAAAATCTTGGTAGGAGTTTGGGATATTATAAATTATTGAATTGCATATTATAAGCTTTGGTTTTTTTTTTTTTTGAATAATAAGGTCACAATGAAAACCGTTTGTAGAAAACAAAATATTAGATTAAATCAGATATCAAAAGATTCTTACAGTCATTGGGTGGGGTTATTAAAGATCGTAGTGACGCAATTGTTATGCTCGGCTTGATAAACAAGTGGTAACAATTTGTTTTCCTAAATACAAGATCAAAGGATACATTATGTATAATTTATAAGCTTTGTTGGTTTTCATTCTGCAGACCATGGCATAAAAAAGTTCAGGGTATTTGGCACCTTGAATGATATCTAGTGTATATTTTAATTTTAGTTATATTCAATGCATAATAAATATATTATGAGTTGGTGAGAAAGAAATCATTAAACGAGAGGGACCTGAACCAAGTAAAGTTTGGAGTGTTTAGATTACATTTGAACAGTCCAAATCTAATGTTTTATTTTTTATTTTTATTTTATGATTATTAGAATAAAAATTATATAAATCATAAATTTTTTTAATAAAACTTGTTCATCAGTTTGGACAGTCTAAATTTAATATGAATTATTCAAATTTAATATTAAAAACTTTTATAAATGGCTATACAAATATATTCTAGATTATGCAGATTTAATATTAAATTTATACCACCTATATTAAACTCGAATTATTCTTTGCTATACAACAGAGGGGAGGAGAAGGGAAAGCTCATAGATTATTTTTGGAGGCTAATTCCTTAAGGGAGTGTTGTAGATATAACTCATGTTATAGGATTAAACCAAACAAATAGCCCACTATTTATTATATTGTGTTATGAATGATTTATTATATTTGTCAATGATATACTGTTATATATTAATGATAAACTCATTATATATCAATGTGAACTGCCACACTCCCAAATTTTTAAAACAATTAATTCATATTTTTGGGCACAAATTTTTTTCAACCAGTGGGCCAATTTATCCATTTCTTAATTCTGGTTCTGTGGTTATCATATTTTTTTAATAACTTTTTTTTGAGTTCATATTTTATTATTGATTTGAATGCTTAGATCAAAAGCTTCATTGATTAATTATTTATGGCACTATTAAGAATGCAAAACAAATTTGAAGTTTATGCATGAAAAAATGCATGATTATACGGGAAATGAGGCCTAAAATAAGATATCAGCACTGTTAATGATAAACATGTTTGATTCAGAGGTATTCACTGGATCTTATTAAGTAAGGTTTATGAAAGCTATATACAAACTGTAGTGACTCAAACTTAACCATTTTCTGTTTTCAAATTCTATCCTGATTACAAACACATTAGTATTTAACCATAGATCATCCACGAGGTGACCCAAACATTCACATTAATTACGAAGAAAATATTGGTAAGAAGTATTAATGGCTGGTGGAGGATTTACCAATGCAGGAGCCAAAAGGGCTCATCTTTATGAACACAAGATTACAAGCTTCTTCATCTTCTCTTGCATCGTCGCCGCTATGGGTGGCTCTCTCTTCGGCTATGATCTTGGTGTTTCCGGTGAGTTGATCCTGCTCATATATATGAAATTTTTAGACAGATCCGGTGCCTTATGTCATTGATGGTGCATCCAGTTAAATTGCACTAATTCAATCAAATAAAATCTTACTCCCTCCTATCCTTATAAGTAATTTTTAGAAAAAAATTCACACACCAATAAAGTCCTCATCCTCATAAAAATGTATATTATTTTTCCTTTTTTAACCTTAGTCCCAATTGCCAATGCACATCATGATGAATGATACATAAATTTACTTAACTTTTATAATAAAATACCTATTTAATTTTTTGTCTTTTCTCACTCTATTGTCATATGAATGTCATGGACCATGGGTCTATCCAAGAATTACTCTTCATGCATATAATATATATATATATATAGAGAGAGAGAGAGAGAGTTAATTAATGAGAGAATTACTTTAAAGTCCTACTCAATACAATTAATTATTTATAAGTCTAAAAACAACTGAGTTTAAAAGAATGATAATATAATATTAATATCGATAAACCTTAGAGTAATTAATTATCCTGAGTCACAGTTGCATGTAATTAACTACTCAAAGGTTAGTCGCGTACGTATGGTTTATTCATGATTTAATTATTATATATTTGTGAAGGTGGCGTGACGTCGATGGATGATTTTCTGCGAGATTCTTCCCACGTGGTATGCGAACAAGCACGCGCATCTTAAAGAGACAGATTACTGTAAATACGATGATCAGATATTGACATTGTTCACTTCTTCTCTTTACTTTGCGGCTTCGGTTTCGACATTTTTTGCTTCGAGTTTAACAAAGAATAAAGGTTGAAAAGCCAGCATCATCGTCGGATCTACAAGCTTCTTCATCGGAGCTGTCATCAATGCAGCTGCAATGAACATCGCCATGTTGCTCATTGGTCGTATCCTCCTTGGCGTCGGCATTGGATTTGGTAACCAAGTATATTCATTCATTGTTCTCAGTACACAACTTGAAGATCATTTTTTAGTCAAAAGTGTTTAACCTATATATATATATATATATATATATGATTTTCAGAGATAGGTTAAAATTGAAAATTTTGAAAATTCTACCATCTCCATATTCCATGATACGAGAATTATAGGGAGAATTTCAATAAAGGATTCTTGACCATACTTAATTACATTTAAAGCCCTTAAATTTTTAAAATTTCACTACAATCTAAAGATACTTATTTGATATTAAATTTTTAAAAAAAATGACAAAATTGCCCCTCTTTTAAATTAATATCAAAATTTTCCTACTTCATTTGTTAATTGCCTAACTTTATTTATTTATTTACTTATGAAATGTTGTTAACTGTCCTACTTAACTTATTTATTTTCTTGAAATGAAATCAAGTAAAAGCCTCATAATGAATAAGTAAAGTAGGGCAACCAAAAATGCTTCATAAATAAATAAACGATATACAGTATAGAATCAATGAGTTATCTTAAAATGCTTTAAACACCTAAAATGGAAACAAGTGAAGTAGAAAAATTAATAACATTCGGTAAGTAAATGAACAAATGAAATAAGGTAATTAATAAGTGCAGTACGGAAGTCTTGATATTAATTTAAATAAAGGATATTTTTTTTATAAATTTAATATCAAATTAATACCCTTGAGCTGCAATGAAATTTCAAAAATTTAAGGGCTTTAAATATAATTAAGTATGGTCATGGGTCCTTTATTGAAATTCTCTGAGGATTATATCATATTTGTCTAGGTTAATTATTTGATTGCTGAACGAAAAATGCAGGCCGTTCCATTATATCTTTCTGAAATGTCTCCAGCGAAAGTACGAGGAGCAGTGAACCAACTATTTCAGTTAACAACTTGTTTGGGAATTCTTGTAGCAACCCTAGTGAACTACGGCACAAAGCAGCTACATCCATGGGGATGGAGATTGTCTTTGGGTTTAGCCACAGTTCCTGCAACATTAATGTTCATAGGAGGTGTGTTGTGCCCAGAGACACCAAACAGTCTCGTGGAACAAGGCAGGATAGAAGAAGCAAGAATTATATTAGAGAAGATAAGAGGGACCACAAATGTGGATGCAGAATTTGAAGATATGGTAGAAGCAAGTCGAGAAGCTCAATACATAAAGAACCCATTCCAAAACTTGTTGAGAAGGAATAGACCTCAGCTTGTGATTGGAGGGATAGCTATCCCACTTTTCAACAGCTAACAGGAAATAACTCGATCCTCTTCTATGCTCCTGTCATCTTCCAGAGTTTAGGGTTTGGGAATGGAGCTTCACTATACTCATCTGTTATTACTAGTGTTGCCCTCGTCGTGGCTCCTCTCATCTGAATGGCTATCGTCGACAAGTTTGGCAGAAGAGCCCTATTCTTGGAAGCTGGTGCTGAAATGTTAATCTACTTGGTAATCCAGCAACTCATATCCGTGTTATTAAATGGCCCTAGTTTTGATAAAAAAGTGCCATTACGTGCTTGTTTGGATAATATCTGGAATCAATTTTAGAAGTCAAAACCATGGTTTTGTGAAAATACATCAAAATACCCATGTAACATGTTAAAATTAATTATGAATCTAAAATCATGTTTTCTTAAAAATATTCAAACACCCATTATACATGCTAAAAATTATGAACCCAAAACTATGGTTTTCTTAAAAATATTTAAATACCTCTTATTATATCAAAATCAATTATGAAGAAAAAATATAATTTTTGGATTAATTTTTAAAAATGTATAATTGAAAAGAAGGTAATAATAGCTTATAAGATAACTGTGGTTTTAGATTTATAATTGATTTTGGCATGGATGGTGGTATTTGGATATTTTTAAGAAACCATAGTTTTGAGTTCATTATTGATTTTGATATATAGTAGCTTATATGATAACCATGATTTTTGATTTAAAATTGATTTTTAAGAAACCATAATTTTGAATTCATAATTGATTTTGACATATGTAATAGATATTTGATATTATTTTTGAAAACATGGTTTAGGAATATTTATAATTTATAATTGATTTTAACATATAACATGGGTGTTTAGATATATTTTCATGAAACTATTGTTTTGCCTTATTTTTAATTCTGGTTTTCAATTTTACTTTTCAATTCTGATTAAAATCAATCTTATTATCTAATATATACCACATAACATAATCAATAATATTCCAAATCAATCATATTAATCAATTTTCTTCCATAATCAACTACACTCAATTGAAATCCAAACACACCCAAATAAACACAAGTCACAAATTAAGTTGACGATACATACATATATACGTATATTTAGGTGGCAGTAGCAGTGGTGGTTTTAGCATTAGAGTTTGGTAAAGGAAAAGACCTATCAAGAGGGACAAGTATATTTCTGGTGATAGTGATATTCTTGTTTGTGTTGGCTTATGGAAGATCGTGGGGTCCACTAGGGTGGCTAGTTCCGAGCGAGCTTTTCCCATTAGAGATAAGGTCGTCGGCACAGAGTGTGGTGGTGTGTGTGAACATGATCATCACAGCACTGGTGGCACAGTTCTTTCTAGTGTCACTGTGCCATCTCAGATATGGAATATTCTTGCTGTTTGGAGGGTTCATTCTGATCATGAGCATGTTTGTATTCTTCTTCTTGCCGGAAACAATGAAAGTTCCGATCGAGGAGATTTATCTGCTGTTTCAAAACCACTGGTTCCGGAAAAGATTTACTGAAGATGATGATCCTTCCCAGTTCGTTGATAATACTGCTTAGTGCTTATCTCCGTACTATTCTATGAAGAATAATTCCTGTATATTCCAATGGAGTAGATTGATTGCGCGTGCAAGGCAGCCTAGCTAAGGTAAGATATGTGACTTTCTATTTATGTGAATTAATTACAATGGTATAATTTTACCAAAGATAGAATACAAGGGGAGTGAGGACACTATTCACTAGAGTCGGTAAATTGGGTGGGTCGAGCTTATTCAGATTGAATTTAAAGTACCCGACCTTCTTTAAAAAGGTTATATAGTTAAATTTGGCTCTAACTGTTTTCGCCAGGTTTGGGCTGGCTCATTAGACTTGGCCAAAATTATTGACTTTATATATATATATATATAGAGCCAGGAATTCCAACGATAGGACTTATTCGGGTCGAGCTCAATTCTAACCAAACTTATTTGAATTGGGTTAAAAGTATCCCACGCTCTTAAAAAAATTCATATAGTCAAGTTTGGCTCTAACTTTTTTCAGGCGGGTTTGGGTTGACCCGAATTACCAACTCTACTATTCACATATAACTGTATGTGTGGGATTTTATGTTATTTGTCGTGGGAATCATAAGATTCGTTTTAATTCCATGTTTTATTTTAAAAATGAGGGAAAAAAATAGATCGTTGAAAGCTAAAAACCTTAATTAATTCCTTCAACAAAAATGGCTTCTTTTTCGTGAGATTGTGTGATGAATCCTGAGAAAGGTAGCATGTAAGATTCTAGATTTAATGGCCGAAGGACTAAATGTGTTTAGCAAGAGGGAGATTGAGATAGAAATAGAGGTAGAGAAAGAGAGAGTCTCGAATACTACCGGAAGAAGATTAAGAGGGCAATCTAATAATAAGACAACAAAACTTGTTATTACCTCAATAAAATCTCATGAGACTTCAAATTAATTTTTTCATTTCATGGAATTTTTGAGTAATTAAAATGTTTTTGTAAGACCTAATAGTGATTTTTACTTAAAAAGTCTCCTGCATGCTTTTTACAAGTGCGATTTTGATTTCTTCCTTATCTTCTCTATTCATCTCTATAACAAACCCATGCATTCTCATCCTTAAAATGAATCAAAGCATAGGTACCAATATATATTGGTCAATTAATGTATTTTAATCTATGTGATGATATAATAAGTTCATATTTAATTTAATTATTTACTATTATATTTATGTATCTAAGTGGAGAAACGAAAACAACAACCACTGGTGGGAATATTGCTAGAAGTTATTATATTTAAATTATTAAAATGAATCTCTCCTTACTGAAGTTAGTGATCATACATATAAAAAGAGAGATCCATGGATACACGACAGAGGCCATGTATATAATAACATGGGTATTTTTAGTTAACCCTCTTGCCTGTCGTCATATTACATTACTGATGATAATATATTTAATTTGACTTTCACTTCACAAGCTTAAAATTTTAATTATAGTTCTTAGTACCCACTGCCGCTGCCCCCACCACCTCCACCATGGCCGGCGCCTCCACCATTGCCACCACTTCATCCTTTCTACCACCACCATAACTACCTCCTCCACTCCCTCCTTTACCACCTCCATTTCCTCCATGACCACCGCTACCACCGGCACCACCTCCATAGCTACCGCTGCCGCCGCCACTTCCTCCTTTTCCACCACTACCTCCTTTACTACCACCCCCACCTCCATAGCCACCACTGCCACCACCACTTCCTCCTTTTCCTCCACCGCCATGGCTACCTCCTCCACTTCCTCCTTGACCACCACTGCCACCTTTGCTACCACCCCCATAGCCACCTCCACCGCTACTACCTCTGCCTCCGCTTCCTCCTTTACCTCCACCGCTGCCACCACTTCCTCCTTTTCCTCCACCCCCATGGCTGCCACCACCTCCACTTCCTCCTTTGCCGCCACTGCCACCACCGCTACCCCCACTGCCTCCTTTGCTACCACCTCCATAGCCACCCCCACCACCACCTTTCCCCCCTCCTTTCTTACCTCCACCGGAGCTGCCTCCTCCATTACCTCCCTTACCACCACTTCCACTTCCTCCATGGCTGCCACCACCACTACCGCCACTTCCTCCTTTTCCACCGCCACCATAGCCACCACCTCCACTCCCTCCCTTTCCTCCACTAGCACTACCACTGCCGCCACCATAACTGTCTCCACCACTACCTCCACCTATTACATAAGTACTGCCGCCGCTGCCGCTTCCTTCTTTTATGCTACCACCATTGCCAATATTAGTTGAATTCGTCTGTTCAGCAATTATAGCTTTTGAATCTTCCGTAAGAGCTTCTGTAACGAAAAACAAAGCATAATTAAACATTGACCAAAGGAATGATCTAAAGAAAAATAATCCTAATTAATGGGATTAAATTTAATAAAAGTAACTAGTCTCTCACAACATGAAAAACAAAGGATGGAATTCTCGTCGGGAGAAGTGTTGACCGTGTCTCAAACATAATTGCCTTTTAATAGGAGATAATACTTGTGAGAAATAAAAAGAAAAAGAATCCTAACTTGTGTGTCCGTGCTTTGCTTCAGGGAATTATTCCCCATCAATTTATGTACGTTCAAGTTTTATGGTAGATTTATTTTAATTCTGATTTCGGTTCTCGTCAAGAAAATGAAAGTATTAGCGTTATAGGTTTTTTTTTTTTTTGCCCAATTATAAAGCATTATTGGTTTGGACGATCATATTTGCAAGTCCAACCTATGTGAAACTTGTGATTTCCCAACTTAAAATTCTACATAGAAAAGAAAAATTCAAGTGTTTTCTACGTCCATAAGATAGTAATTTATGTTAGCCTAAAAATTATGCATACACAAGGATATATATATATATATATAGATATATCCTATGTATATTTATCTACAGAGACATATACATCACACAAGTGCATATTTCAATATCAATATATATTTATATATCTATAATTTATACCAAGAAAAATCACTATTTAATAAGCCATAAAGAGTACCACTTTATATCAGATCCTTTGCAATGCATAATACTCACAATCTTCCTAGATATGGAACTTTCTAAATATTTAGTTATATATAAATAATTTTTTAATTTCTAAAACATTAAATAATTAAATCGCATCAAAAATTTACCTGGGTGCAGTGTTTAACGTTTTTGAATCATCTGCAAATTCTAATTCACATATCGCATTTCATTAGTAAAATAACCAACTAATTAGCTGCATGGGAGCTTTGTACACAAATTTGGCAGTTTAAAGACTTTAGCATTTAAATCCTATGAAGTTGATGTTTGTCATTTTAAGAAAGAAAGGGAATACTTCATATTTTATAAAAAATAATAAAATGATAAAAAATAATAATAATGAAAAACTTCACAGAAACTCACAGAAATGTATTGTCTCAGTTGTAATTGTTATTTTTTCTGATCTTTAAAAAATATGCATTGACAGTGGAAAAGAAATAATTAATATTGCACATAGTTCTCAAAAATTGTGTCATAAAGCATGCAGCAATTTAATTCGTCAAATGTATTGTAGCTAGTAATTAAAACTATTATAATCAAATCAAAATAATGGTAGAAATAAAAATTAAACTTATTAATGTTGGTTTAGGATTATTCAAACCTTGTAGCTCACCATTAGTTGATGGCTCATGCCGTGCAGCTACCAAATTAGAAATGAGAACCACACAAACAAGGAAGCAAGAGAGAATGAAGGCCTTGAAGATCATTGTGATCATAGACTTCAATTTTTCTACTTGGACCTGCTCTATAAGATCAAATATATAGAAATGTAAAGCAAGAACCAACCAAACAAACAAATAAATATTGCTGCATGTTATGAAAATGGGTGCAAATTACAAGGCTTTCGCACTGTAGGGTCGTTTTCTCCTAATTCGACACGCACACTATTGAAGCTTTGAAGAAAGACGTGTGTGTGCTGATTCGTGCTAAGTAAGAGACTGAAGTAAGGACATCTGGCACGTAAATTTGGATAATATGCAAATATGTTTTAGTTTTGTGTTAAATGGGAAGCCTACTTAAGTCAATTTAAGTAGATTCACTCAGATCCTGAATTCATGAAGTCTTCGTTTAAACAATATTTGCACTTCTAATTACTCTCTTTATTGGAAAATTATAGAACACTTTTTAAGAAGATTTAACGTTCTAAAATATAAGATATTTTGAGAATGGTAAAGTTTCCTTAAATAAGCTTATTTTAATAGTGTCCTTTCTCCCTCTATTTAATTTCTATCCTTCTCTTTTTCCAATAATGTATTAGAAAAAGATGTTTTTGGAAGCTTTATTTTTTTGTTTTTAAAAAATAAACTTGTTTAGTGTATTTAACAAGATTTATTAATATGTGAGATTTTATGTAAAAATATTTTATAATTTGGGACGGAGAGAGTACCTCATTAGAATTAAAGACATATGGTTAAGTTATTAAATTTTCCTAAAAATATAATAAATTTCCAATTTTACACCTATTTAAATAATTTTTTTCTTAATTACATCCTCTTTGATAGTTAATGAGTTTAAATAAGGGCAAATTAGAAAAATGCAATTAATAACCCATCAAGTGTCTTATATTAAATATTAAAGAATCTTTCTGGAAAACGTCCAATGATAAGGATATGATGGAGTATTTCATCCTAAATAATCTACCATTACCGTACAAACATAGAATAAAAAGGTATTGTTTGACTTGATAGATTTGAATTTAAAATCTTAGATTTAAAGTCTCATATTTAAAATTTATATATTCAAAAATCTTTATTTGGATAATGTAAAAAAAAAATTAGAGGTTGAATAGATATTAGCTGAGATTCAAATTAAAAATGAAAGATTGAAAGTGATAAATTTAGCTGTATTCTTCAGTCGGTGAGAGTCCAAAAAAGAGATCAGAGTAGGACTCCGAGAGTAGCAGATAACCAATAGAGAAAATATGCGAAAAAAGAAAAAAGGAAAAGGAGAAGATTGAAAATTATGAAATTTCAAATAACTAAGACTGTAAAAAGATCAATTTGAAATGACAAAAATTATATTAAAATATGAATTTAAATCATATCCAAATCTATAGAATTATATAATATATATATATATATATATATTATATCTATCTAAATAAGTACAACATTATGAAATATCTGTTTAAATGAAGAAGTTATAAGGTTCCCAGTCAACATATTACCTAAACTGATAGCTGGAAGTTATTTCAGATTTTCATGTTAGTGCCTAGTTGCCCTTATTTCAAATTCTTACTCGGCTCAAATCTATACACGTCTTTTTTCAATGCTTCAATGGAGTGCGTGTCAAAGGAGGCGACAAAGGACCCTATCCTTGGATAAAACCTAGTAACCTCCATTCATTTTTACTACAACAATAAGAAGCAGCTTTATCCTACTAACTAGACTTAGCTATATGGATTATACGATGTTATTATACTCTATTATTTATCAAGCATTTAGAAATATTGTTAATTAAGAGGTTTTGATTAACAACTTCTATAAGTATTCTCTTTGGCATTTCTCTATCTCTCTTAGCAAGGCTCAATGTGATATGTTTCATATAACATCCTAGATTTTAATCTCCAATTAATAACTTAATTATAAGAAATTTTGAGGTATTTAAGGAAATTTTGAGATATAGGAATGGAATTTCCAGACATGTGAAAGTATTTATTGAGAATAAAAAAATTTAAAAATAGATAAAATAAGTTTAAAATTTTTTACCCAAAATAAGATAAATATTAATTATTTAATTTTGAGCAAAATAATAACAATAAAAAGATAATAAAATTAATATACGTGTATATGTGCAGGAGTGGATAGGTGTATATAAATATATTTATAATTTATAATTATAAAATAATATTATAATATATTTTCAGGGTTTGAACCCTCATCTGAGAAATGTTGGTAGTAGTTCTTGCCAATTTTACCAAGCGCCCATTGATATATTATAATATATTTATATATACAAGAAGGAGAAAGAGAAAAAGGCATGCGTGTGGGCCCAAAGCCCACTCCACCCATTTATTTACCTAAACCCACACACGTTCATGCTTCATTCCAGCTGCGGCAGCAGCGAGTGAGAGAAAAAGAGGGGAGCTAACGCGAGTCAAAGAGAGTTTAGATTTAGAAATATATTCAGATATCTCGATTTGAATTTTTCTACTATCAGGTAAGTGTTTTAAATTTTTGGTTTTGTCTACTTATCTTCCTGGTTTTTAATTTCTTGAAGGTGAAAAATATAGGGTCCAATCTATTAGAGTTTTTTTTTTTTAATGTCTTTTTCCTGATAGAAAATTTCTCTAATAATATGTCTAGATCTATTTCAATATTTTAGGAAGTTTAATCTATATATATGAATTGTTTACCAGGTTGCAGAATTCTTAGAGTAAGAATTGAGGGAAAAAGTAAAGATTTGGGATGAACATAGGCTTTATATGAATATTTTTAAGTTGTACAAAATTCATTAGAAATATAAATATGGACAAACTAGCTGATATAAAACGGTATGGATTTGAAGAAGATTTTGGGTTCTCCAAATGTGGCTTTAAGGCCCTAAAATAACTTTAGGATAATCTTAGAGTAGCTTTAAGGTACTTTTTCGATAGTTTTAAATTTTAATACTTTTTGTATGTGTGTGACTTCTATAGACTCTTTTTGAGAGCTCTTTATTGTTTGGGCTGATGCGTGACTATTTGTAAGCTAAAGAAAAACAAGTAATTCAGAATTTTTTCATATGCCTACAAGCTTTGTGTTTGATAATGAATGTGAATAATCATAAATTTAATTGTGAAAAATTTATATATTATTTGAATCCTGTCATGCATACTTATAGCTTAGTTATATATTATTGTTAGCATTTCTTTTCAAGCATGCTTGTGAATGTAGATTAACAATGTATATTTTATGAAAATTGTATATTACTGAAGAGTAGTTTGTTTTTTTCAAGCATGTTTATAAATTGAGTTGATTGAATGAGATATTTTTATTTCTTTTCAAGCATCCTTGTATGCAATATAAATTTTGTATATGTTCAGTATGTATGAGATGATGATGTTGATGTATAAATGAATTAGTGACCATATGATTTACCTCCATTGTGCACATAGTAGTTGGCCTCTTTTAAAGCCTCATTCCTCAATATTTACTTGACTATGTTTGTAAAGGGGGAACATAAGACAATGACACCTCTTGTTGGGTTCTTCAAGGAGGGAGCCATAGTCTGTGCTTGAGCTCTATACCTTTAGCTAGGTACATCTTCAACTCCGAAGAAGCTTGGTCAGTCCAACATCTTGAGCTTTAGATGGATTGTCTTTAAGCCTATGGTTCTAGTCAGTAGAATAAGAATGGATGGAATAATAATAAAGATTATTGGTATTGCATATTAGCATGTTATAAGCTATATCTTATGAAATTCTTATGTCATTACTGAATAATTCTCATGAACACTTGTATAATTGTTGTATAATTGTGTGGTTGTAGTTTGTGTATGTATGATTAAATTTTAGGTTACTGAAATGTTAGTTTTCACCCCTTCTTTAACATTTTTAGGTACGCTTAGCAGAGCAAAAAAGGGAAACATCTGAAAGCTTAAGGCTTAGCTTGAGTAAGCCTTGAGTCTCGTTTCAGTTTATAAAATAATCAATTGCTAGTTTAGGACTTTCATTTGAGATTAATTTGTTACTTTGTTTATTATTTATTGATGATTTATTTATATGGAGTAAATATTTTATAATAATACTTTTGCATTGAGACTTTTATAGAGATAGATTTTTGAGCATGATGTTCACAAGTATATATATATTTTATGAAAAAAAAATATTAACCTAAAACTTGTATGCATTAGTTGAATCTTCCTATAACAATGGTAGCTCTTTGAAATTTGGATTAACTTTTTCTAACATGGTTACCTTGTAGAAGAATAAAACAAAAATAAAATAAAATTGAGATTTGGTTTTTAACTTTTATACTATGGTAATTATTTTTATTGTTTTAAATATTTTTGCTATCATGGTATTTGATTAAGCTTTTAGTTAGTAAAGTTAGGGTATTACATTCCACTCTCCTCACATTGCCTCTCTTAGTTTTCTTTGTATATGTTCAAACCATCGTAAATGATTTTCTATCATTTTTGTTTCAATAGATGCTATGTTTATTTTTTTTCATACCTGCTTTTTTTTTAACATGAAGCAATATTTATTTATTTATGGGTTAATGTGTAAAAATATACTCACAATTTTTCATCATCAGCTACCAGCAGCTATCCTTAAATCAATAACGATGTATCAATACTCATGAACTTTTTTTAGTAAGGGATTTCTTCCCCGTCCAATTAAATTTGACTGAAGTCCATTAAAGTACCAAAACATTTAAAAAAAAAAGACTCATATCATATTATTTTGCTAATCAATTTCAATTTTTATCTTTAAAAATTAAGATTGTCAATTTTTCATTTAATTTTAATTTTAATTTATTAATAATAATAAAAAAAGAATTCGCGGCCCGAATAAACCGTAATTAAGAGAAACTTTTTAAACCAACCCCAAATTTTTGATTTTGTGGATTTCTTTAGGTTGGCGCATTAAATTGGGCCAAATCACTGGCTCTACCCTTCCCCAATCTATTAAATATTAACATAGACCGCGTTAAACTTTTATCCCTCTTTCGTAGCCTCTAAAATAAAGGTCTGTATGACCAAAAACGAATATCAAGGCCAAAATTTTCTTTTTCTTCCTCGGTTAAATGAAGTCCATTTTTAATTATTGTTGCATAATTACAGCAAATAAAAATCGAAAAATTATTTATGGGATTTTGCTTCAATTTTTTTCAGAATAAATTTTTTTGTTAAATATTATTCCCAAAGATATCCAAGAACAATTAACAATTTTTCATTTAAAATACCCATATACAAGGGCCAAAGCATGTTATTACCTTTTGAATAAAAAAATATTAAATCATCAAGAAAAATAAATTTGAAGTAAGCTTAATTAATAAGATAAGAAACATTAGTTCTGTGTGAAACAAATTGATATATCTCATTTTAACATTGATACTGCACAACTAATATAGTATTGAAGTATATAACATGTGTACTACTTATATATAAAAATAGTTAAATCATTGAATCTAACTAATTTTATATAAACACTATAATTCATCATCATCATGAACATAATGAACATTGCTTCCTAATTGCACAGGAAAAAAATCTAGTTTATTATAAAAATAAAAATAAAATTTTATTTAATACCCCAAGCCGTCCTAACTCAATATCATTCAGGAAGGCTGCAGGATGAAGATTTCAGGTCTAAAGGAAAATTATTAGTGAAACCTAATGTGTACATTTTTCTTTCCCTTTTTTTTTTTATAAATATCCATCCTCATATCTTTTTTCCATTTTTTTTAAGAAAAAATCAAACATTAAGATTTTGTAATTAAATAATTTTGATAGGAAGCCAAATTGATCCCATAGAGAGAGGATAATTGTCGTTGCAAAGTGTTCCCCGTTTCCTCCATCTTAAATATTGGGATAGCATGTAAATGTTAACACTGGTATGGGTAATAGTTTTAATGAAAAATTGTAATTAAAACTAATATATTGACACTATTAGAACACATTGTGTCATGAATATGCTTGTTTTAAATTATTCTATCTCAAATGCTGTTGCAATTATTTGGACAAATTATTAGACAGATTTGTGACACCTTTGCAATGTAATTTATTCTGCCGCAAAATTTCCGTTGTAAATCTTCTATTTTTTAATAGTGGGATGAATAACAAAAAAATCAATAATGATTACTTAAATTATAGGGAAGGTTTCGAAGCCTAAAGCTTCCTTCTTAATGACCTAAAGCCACACCTTGATTCGATCTAATTCCTTGTATTTCTAGCCACCTCCGTATATAAGACGAAAATGGCTTGGTTGGAATTTGTGTGATTCATAATTGAATCCTTGCCGTTCTTTGTCAAAACCTGAACTATAGAAAAAGCTCCTAAAAATATCTAAAAGAAACCTAAAAAATATCAAAATTCCAATACCACTCTTTGTTATGGGCATGAAATATAAAAATCGATTTATAATTTGAATTTAAATTATTTTTATAATGTTAATGAATAAAAATGCACCCATAATAATTAAAAATATTTATAATAAGATAAATATTATATATTTTTCAATAATGGCTATTTTTTTATATGATTACATTACAAAACATTAATACTATAGCCTATGTACAATAACAACAACAACAAGTCTTACCTCATTAGATAGGGTTAGCTCTATAAATTGCATGACATTATTCAGCCTGTTTGGATAGCATAATAATCAATTATTTGAGCCAAAATAATCGATTTTGCAAAAATTATCCAAAGAGAAAATTTATCTAAAAATTGATCATTGAGCCAAAATCACATTTTAAAATAAGCTATGGGAGGTTACTTATAGATTCAATTTTACTATTAAATAATATATTTTACTTCTTAAATAAAGTTTAAAAAATTTAACAATATTAAATACAACTTTATTAATAACTTAATTTTAAAAAGTAATGTCCTTTATGATAATTTGTACAGCTAAAATTAATTTTAATATTCAAACAGATTACATTATAACATAAGTAATTATAATTAAAATCAATCATATTAATCAATTATCAACCAAATTTTTAAGAATATAATATTGTATACTAAGATATTTTATTTAACAACTTCCAACAAGCTCTTAAGAATATTTTTCATAATATTACTATATAAGGATATATAAAAGAAAATGCAATCATCAATGGGGCTTTAGCAAATTTAGCCAACATTATATGATTAAATAAAACTAATAACTCAACTTTTTTTAAATTAAGATGATGGTCGTTTTCTAATTTACCTTTGATATAACAGATAAAACTATCCTTAAACATCACAATACCCTGATTCTCCCTTTTCACACTAGTTTCGCTTTCACCCACCTGAAGATGTAGAGACGACAGTGCACTCTCAGTCACGACAGTGAAGAAACCAACAATAGACAATGAAACAGCTCACATTGATAGATAAATGAAGTTAGAAATTTAGCCAGGAGATCACAAGAACGTGAGGTGAGGCAGATTGAAAGTTATAAATTCAGGTTGAAAAATCATGAATGTGAGGTGAGGAAGTTCAAAATTGCAGTTTCTACACAAAGCCACATTAAAGCTGCAGATTCAAGGTGAGAATGTTCGGTCAAACTTTGTTACAAGAGGCAGAGCTCAAGCGAGGGTTTTCTGAGATTTTGTTTGATCTGTTTTTGAAAAAATGATTATGTATTTTTCATATTACTGATCTGCGATACTACATCATTGATATAAGACTGTACATCAATTTTAAACAAGTTTATGTATGATTATCTGATTATGTTGATCTACGATAGTATATCAGTAATATATTATTATATATCACTCATATATAAGCCATATCAGTGAAAACTTATCAATTTATTTATCATTGATATACAATCATATATTAATGATATAGTATCACAAATTAGTAATGGAGTTTCTTTTTCAATATTAAATGTTCTCTTCGTAATATCTGGTAAAAATAGAGAGGGAGAGAGAGAAGAAGCTCTGCGATAAAGATGATGATCTAGGCAAATTAGATTAAAAATTCTGATGAAGAAATGCACTATACAAAAGATAAAAATGATGATCCAAGAAAATCGGATCCAAAAATTTGATAAAAAAAATATTCAAAGATGATAAATTAGAGAGGGAGCAAGCACAATATGATTTTTGATAATAAAAATAAAAGATTCAATCAGTTAAAGATTATTTAAATCAAATATATTCTGTTTTAATAATAAATATATTTTGAGGATAAAAAAAGAAAACATATTTAATTGATTTTATAAATGGGCCATATTTTAAAATATTTAAAAACCTCATTCATAATTTACGGAAGTTGTATTTTCTGAGGCCATTAAACTAATTTTCTCATCATCAATAAGGCAACATTTTAGTTAAGTAAAGGGAGGAACCACCCTCCCCCCAAAAATATGGCATCTTCCACTTTGATTGCTAAAAGCAATCCCTCAGATACTTTATTATACAAATATCAGAAATACTTAACATAGATGACATACACGCTGCACTTTAACATGCAGCATGAAACTCCATTCCTAGAGAAGAGAGTGAAAACAAAGCACACACCTAATAAATGCTCCCAACAACAAATATAGAACAGTTAAAGGTTACTTTTATCCTTAAACTTTTCCCTTAAGATGTGCAGGTATCCTAAACATGGCATTATGTCATTTCTGTCCTTGAATGTGTGAAATGTGTTACCTTATCATCCCACAATTAACATGCCATAACGTTTGTTTCCAGTAGAGTAGGTCGCAACATTTTTTATATGTTTTTAATAATAAAGTATTGGGAGAGTTACTTTTGTTCTTGAGTTTAGGGTACCTATAAAACTTTAAGAAAAAAGTTCAAGGGTAAAAATGATCCTTAATTCAATATTTTATTATTAAAAGCAGGATAATGGGCGGTGCATTTCGAACATTCAGGGACAAAAATAACCTCAAATCAAGTTTAGGGTACTTGCAAACTCCAAAAGTAAAGTTTAGAGACAAAAATAACACTTAACCCAAGGTAAAAACACAATTTACTAGAACAACAAAAGTAGCACATATAATTCTAATACGCAGGTAAGGTGTCTTAGTTATGAGCTTCAGTCGTGGGTTGTGCACCCATAGCTTCACCAGCATAAGAACAACATCTTCTACAGCCTCCTCCATGCCTTCCTCCACAACATCCATAGCGGCAATATCCTCCTCGATATCCACCGCCATAGCCACCATGGCTTGGGTAACCACCGCCGTATCCACCACGTCCAAGATAACCACCGCCATAGCCACCACGACCTGGGTAACCTCCATAACCATATTTGGCATCATCCACCTCTCCATGATTTTGTCTCCATTACCTCAACTTCAAATAAACAAAATGAAGATACGGTAGAATGGTTAGTGATAATATAAAAGTTCATTCATGATAGTAAAACATGTTAAAATTTTTAAAGAAATTATCCATAATTTCTATGTGACTAAAACTTGATAAAAATATAATCCCAACATTACTTTTATTTCTTCAATAAAAACTGCACCAAATTCGGCCAAAAAAGGGGGAAATAAAACTGTACACAACTTGATCAACGTTCCTTTTTACGAAAGATATATAATTTTTAGTAGGTTTTTTAATGCGATGCAGTGAAGATTGATTGAGATCCCTCAAAGCTCTGCTGTTGTAACAGTGTGTATGTATATAGTATAAAATAAGAAAAAGGGCGAATGACATTAAAAGACTAAAATATTAAATCAAATTCAAATATCAAGCAGAAGATTCAGAAATTTAAATTAAGAACCAAAGATTTGCAACCATCTAAACAAGAATTTGCAAGTAAAATTTGATAATTTGTAAAGGAAAAACTTCTCAAACATATATAACAACATATCTAGTAATTTTCTACTATTTTATCCTTGCTTGCAATCCTTAAAACACGAATTTGGACACGAATTTAACAAATTCGTCAATTTAATTATAACGAAAATGATTTCCAAGTAATGATATATTTAACAATTTTTTTCTTTTGCAAATTAACGAATCTTGCTTGCAAAACTTTATTTTGAGGATTGCAGATTAACAAATCTCAAAAGTATAGGACCTGTTTCAATAAGTACTATAACAATTTAGTTAGGGCAATTGTTTTCTTTGCAACTGTTTTAAAAGTGTTGCCTAATACTGGCATACTTAAGCAACAGTTTTCATATGTTGCTATTGATCACTACTTTATACAATAAATATTTAACAACATTTGAAAACTGTTACCGAAATTAAAACAGAACATACAACAGTTTTCAAGTGTAGAGAATCAAAACTCAATAGGGCTCGCACTCACCATGATTAGAGGAAGACTGATTAGGCAAGTCCCTAGCTGTTACAACCGAGCAAATAATGAGTGAAAGAGCAAAGAGAGCAAGAAGAAGAAAGGCCAACTTGGAAGCCATATTTGATGAGTTTTGTTTGCAAAGAAAGGATATAAGATGGTTGATAATAGAACTTTGCCGACGTACTCTGTATGCATATGCTATCAGTCCCTCGCACAAAGGACCTTGCATGGTTGGGAGTTAGGAAGTAGGTTCCATTAATTATAGACATCTAAGCTGTTGGAGATTGTTGGAACTGGCAAGTAGATTTAAAGTTTGAGTCGTGCCAATAATACTATCCTTAAGAGCTATTCTGCCACACTAGATTGTTCGCACAGCAGCTCTCTAAGATTAAACAGACTCATCCTGCAAATTAAGCAGGGCCACAAAACAACAAAGACAAATAAAATATACTCAAACAATACAATACATAAGAGGAGCTTGAGAACCCTAGAGCTTGGCCCCAGGTATACCGCACTCCCTAAGCTATACAAAGTCGTAACCAGAAGGTCCCCTTAATAAACCATCAAACATTAGTTTTAAAATAATTAAAACAAATTAAGCCTCATAACTTGGGTGGTTTTAAACATTAAAGATTAAACCCTTTAAATGTCATTAAATCAAATAAAAGGTGATTAAAATCCTTCAAAGCTATAACTCCAAGTTGATAAAAATAAGATTTAAGTAGGGGCTATAGAAATCAATATTATTAAAATTATAATAATTCCTTTTAAAATACCCATGAATATTTTATAATATCCAACATAAGCTACATTATACGATTCCAACTTGATGTCTGACTTTATTTTGTTTTATCCATGTTATTTTGTCTTATCCAAGTTGGCAAATAACTTGATGTCTGACTTTATTTTGTCAACTTGGAGTAGCTCATAAGAACATTAATGCCAACAGATAAGTAGGTTTCAATAATTATGGACCTTATCTAAGCTACGCTGTTCCATCTCAACTTGATCTTCATCTGACTTCTATTTTTTCTTATCCTAGCTGACATTGTTGAAAATATCAACAGTCCGTGAAATTCAAACAGAATTAATAATGTTTGTATCAAATGACTTAGTTGACTAATTTATGAAAAAGGTACTTTTTGGTATATACTCTCTCAAAGGGCGATCAATAGAAACAATGAAGACCTAGAGTAAATCTCTCTTAGAGAAGATGTTACTGTGAAGTCCTAAAACAGTATTTAAGAGCTTTTCAATGCATGATTCAATTAAACTGAATTTAAAGTACTCCCTCCATTTTTATTTATAGAAAAAAAACTGTATCACATACACAATTTTAAAAAAAAATCAGTTAACTATATTAATTGTATTTGAACCTAAAAAAATTAGACTAAATACCTTTCATTATTATTTCTTATGACTGCAAATAATGAAATTATGAGCAATAATTGAAGACATTTGTAGTAAATGCCTATTGAAAAAAATATAATTTTTAGTTTTTCTTATAAATAAAAACAGAGGGAGTTGTTGTGAGCACTTAATTCATTACTAACCATCTTAAATGATGTTATATTTATAATTTCTGAAAAATTTTAGCTATTAGAAGTGAGATTATAGCAGTCAGAAATTTTAGAACACACGAGTCATTTAGTGAGGGGAAAAAACACGTTATTGCCAAAGTAAAAAATGTGTCGAAATCGTGGTTAACGTGCTATCCAGTACATAGATAGTGCGCTAAGTACGTAGTAAAATTCAGGTAAAGGTAGAGAAGAAATAAATATTTGAAGTTTCGAAATTGAAAATTATTTGGATTTGAATTGAAATTAATCAGATGGTAATTTTACTGAATGAACTAAAAAAATTTAGTTAACTTGCATTTATAAAAGAATGTAATATTGTTTCATTATAAATATTTTAACAATTTTGAAAATGAGATAATAAAAATATTTCAGCTGTTAAGAAAAAGGGTAAAATCTTCGTTCAGTTATTTAAATCTAATATAATTACGTTAAAAAAAATAAAATTTTAGTATATTTTAGTCAATCCCTAAGTTAAGTCTATCTCGCCAACGAATCATGTACGTACCGAGTTTCATCAAGACTGTTTCTGAATATGCAGGTTATTGGCTTGCATGTGGCAGAACCAAAATAAATATGTTTGAATGGGGGCATTTAATGTCTGTTAAGATATGTATGAATGAATTCAATATGAACCACTTGCAAGTTCGGTTGACAAAACTAATTGTCAAGCTCAGATATGTTAAATTCTTGCATTGACCCGGCTGTTGCACTACGTCATCCATATTTTATATAATGAAAACATGTTATGTTGCACCAATTAATTAAATAAAATGTAATATGTCATTACTTATATTGATTTTGTTTTTGGATTAGATCTAGTGCTTTCTTGATTTTTTATATTCTTTCCCTATCATTATCAACTCCAGAAACAATTTATATTTATAATGAGATGCATGGCATGTTTTTATTGGATAATAAAATATAGATGATGTGGTGCACTGAGTGTAGACAAGAATTTGTCCTCAAATATTACAAGGCAATGGTCTCAATACAATCATCATTTGAAGTGTGATATTTCTAGCTAGACACTTTTCTAATTGTAGCATGATGAATTGAAACAATTCTTAATGAATTGTTACTGACTGCATTAGGATAATTTCTTTTTTGGAAAATCATATCTAAAGATATGATAAAAAAAAATTATTCATAAACAAAGACTAATACATAATGAAATATTGTTAAAATAAGAACATGAACCTATTTTTTCAAATGGAATTTGTTATTAGTTCTTATCTGCAAATAAGTTTTTTTGCCAGCTCCTTAGATATAATTCTCCAATTTTTTTTTCCTTTTTACCAAAAATGCCATCTGGTGGGTGGAACAATTTGACAATAGAAATGAATATTGATTCCTGAGAGGATCGCGACTTCCTCTAGAAAAAATAAATAAATAAATAAATCAAGGAGACGTTTTTAGCCAATTAGATTACTTTTGATATTTTATATTTTAATTATTATTAAGTGGGAAGTCAAATCCAAAAGACTTAACTTTCCAAATTTTACTTTAATTAACTACGTTGAGCTACACTCCTTCCGTTTTTTCTCCCGATCCGTGACCCCAAAAAAATTCTACCCCCACCCACCCCATTCTTTTTACAAAGCGAAAATAGCATTCAAGTTCTAACAAAGGAAGTTTATTATTAAGAAGTTCAATAAATTTTACAAAATACTTTCAAGTTTTAAATCCTACGTGTTAACACCTTAACTAAAGGCATTAACAACTGAGTAAATACCATTTACAACTTGTAAAGAAAAACAATAACTTATAATAGTAAGTTGTAAAAGGTCGTTGATTAGTTGTCAATACCCTCAGTCAAGTTGTCACTGCATAGGATTTGAGAATTGAGAGTATTTTGTAAAATTTATGGAACCTCTCAATAATAAACTTCCTTTTGTGAGACCTGAATGTAATTTTCTCTTTAAAAAACTATGCATAATGATATGATATTATTATTATTATTATTATTATTATTATTATTATTATGGTACATTTTTATTTCTAAACTTTTTTTACCATGCAGGTGGTTTATCTTAAAGTCAAAGGCAAGACAATGTTACCCTTTACTATATTACGGATATGTTTTGAAGAAGTATTGATGAGCATCAATATCGCATATGACATAAATACGGATACGAGAGACAATTTGAAGTATCAGTGCTTCATAGCTGCTCATAGATAATATTTATACTGGCACAATTACCAATAGACATAGTCAAATTAACACTTATAAATACGATTCTAAACAGAAATTTTTTAACTTTAACTCATTCAAACTAGCTACATTGACTTTCCTCTGCTAGGACATGATATGGTTTGAAACCTTGGGGAATGAACTTGATTTTCCAAGCCTCTAAGGTATGTGCTATATAGGCTTTTATTAAGCCATTAGATCATAGATTTTCCACTCTAAGAGTGTTTGGGAAGGGTTTATGCAAATGAACTCACGCCTAACTAATTTCTTCTGATTAAAATATGAATTGAGGCATGATTTATGTTTAGTATATTATTATATTAAGTGCCAATTGAGGAAACGATAGATTGATTAGGTACATCTCAAAATTGTAGCTTTTAGAACATTAGTGTTTGGTGATTTTTTTAAAGGTAAATATTATATTGGACAAATTAAATGTTAATATTGGTTAATTTAGACTAATGTAGTGGAAAATGGAAGTTTTTAATTTACATGTGTAGATTAGAAGCATTTTTAGGTTACTTTGATGTTGTAGACCTTAATTGATGATCTCAATCCTTTGTAGAGAACATGAGTTATAAGAACTTTGGATTGAATTGCATTGTTGACTGAGATAAGCCTAGTCAATTAAACCTCAAATTAATATCAGGTTTCAATAGTGTCGCTAGCGGCAGCCAAGATCGTATGTTTATTTGATTTTCCAATTTCAAGAAAACAAATGCAAGTGAAATATAATAACATGAAATATAAATATAGTTTAATAAATTAAAATTATTTTTTATTTTAACTTAAAAAAACGTGTAATCATAATTAATTATGAAAAATATTGATAATATGATAAATATCATAGTTTCATATAGTGGCCATTTTCTCCCACAATGGCACTACCATTCTTAACCACAAATATTACCATAGATAATGCAATACCTAATAAGACAACATTATAGTTAATATAAATATTCAGCTCTCAGTCATGGTGAGAAAATGATACATGGCGATGGGAGGAAAACTTCATAATAACTGAGGTATTTTATTATACAAATATTAGAAATACTTAACGCAGATGACACACATTACACTTTGACGTGATTCACACTTTATTTGTAAAACCAAAAGCAATACATATTATAGTTCTAATACGTAGGTGAGGTTTGTCTTAGTTATGAGCTTCAGTCTTTGGCTGTGCATCCACAGCTTCACCAGCATAAGAACAGCATCTTCTACAGCCTCCTCCATACCTTCCACCACAGCATCCATAGCGGCAATATCCTCCTCGATATCCGCCTCCATAACCGCCACGGCCCGGGTAACCACCTCCATATCCACCGCGGCCTGGATAGCCACCGCCATAGCCACCATGGCCAGGATAACCACCACCATAGCCACCACGACCTGGGTAACCTCCATAACCATATTTGGCATCATCCACCTCTCCATGATTTTTTGTCTCCACTACTTCAGCTTCAAATAAATAAAATGAAGAAACGCTAGAATGGTTAGTGATGATATAGCAGTTTTTTCATGATAGTAAAACTTTTGGATAAAAATATCATCCCAACATTATTCTATTTCTTTAATAAAACTAGCACCAAATTTGGGCAAATAAGGGGCAAAAAAACTTACACAACATGATAAATGTTCCTTTTACATATAATGTTTAGTATGTTTTTTATTGCGATGCAGTGAAGATTGATATAGATCCCCCAAAGCTAGTCTGTTGTAACAGTGTGTGTGTGTGTGTGTGTGTGTGTAGTATAGAATAAGAAAAAGGATGGATGACATTAAAAGAATAAAATATTAAATAAAATTTAAATGAGAACCAAAAGGATGGAAAAATTAAAATAATGATCAAAGATTTTGCCACCATCAAAACAAGAATTTGTGAGTGAAACTTGCAAATTTGTAAAGGTAAAACTTCTCAAACATAATAACATTTCTAGTTAGTTGCTACCGTATTATCCTTGTTTGCAATCCTTAAACAAGAATTTTCAAGATTCGTTAATTTGTAATAGAAAACGATTTTGAAGTTTTGACAAGTTTTTCAATTTGTAAATTAACAAATCTCAGTTGCAAACTTTTGTTTTGAGGGTTGCAAATTAACGAATCTCAGAAGCATGTAGGACCTTTTTGAAAAAGCACTGTAACAATTTTTCGTTTAGGCAAATATTTTCTTTACGACAGTTGTAAAAATGTTGCCTAATGCAAGCATAAACAACAATTTTCATATGCTGATATTTATCCCCCACTTTAGGCAGCAGGTATTTAGTAACATTTGAAAACTGTTTCCTAAAGTAGAATAGGCAACAATTTTCAAGTGTAGAGAATCGAAACTCAAAACGGCTTTGCACTCACCATGATTAGAGGAAGACTGATGAGGTAAGTCCCTAGCTGTTACAAGCGAGCAGATAAGGAGTGAAAGAGCAAAGAGACCAAGAAGAAGAAAGGCCAACTTGGAAGCCATATTTGATGAATTGCTTGCAAAGAAATGATATTAGATGGATGATAATAGAACTATGCGTACGTACTCTATATATACATACAGTACGGACCTACATGTAGTTGGGAGTTAGGAAGTAGGTTTCATTAATTATAGACCTTACCTAAGCTATACGTTGTTCAATCTCAACTTGATCTTCATCTGAATTCTATTATCCTTGCTGACATTGTTGAAAAGATAAACTGCCCGTCAAAGTCAAACAGAATTAATAATGTTTGTATCCAATGGCTTAGTTGACTAATTTATGAAAAAGGTATTTCTGATATATACTCTATCAAAGAGTGGATAGAAACTATTAAGTTTATGGAAAAACAAACCTGTGAGTTGTACCGGGTGATATCTCTATATGGACGAAAGGAGTTACTCGAATCCGATTGTCGGTTCACAGTAAATGTAGGAGAGTGGAAGAGAGAAGAGAGCACAGAAGGTTTCTTAGTCCATTTCTTGAATCTCCCCTCACAAGAGATATCGTTTACACACACTTGTCGAATAACTTCTACATACGCATGAAGATAAAGGCAACGTGAATGCCATATTTACTTAAAATAAATTTTGGGTATATCACAATTAAGGACCCTCATGTTTTTTCCTTGTTAATTTGACCTCCCAATATACAATGTGGACTTGGGCCAACAACATTGATCCACCAAGGGCGGGCTAGCTATATGTCAAAAACCAACAGAAACAATGAAGAACAGTAAATCTCTCTCAAAGAGAAGATATTATTATGGAGTCCTGAAACAGTGTTTAAGAGCTTTTCAATGAATGATTCAATAAAACTGAATGTAAAATAGTTGTAAGCACTTAATTCATTACCAACCAACTTAAATGATGCTATATTTATAATTTCTGAATAGCATGCTAAGTGAAGGACCTAGCACACTAACTAAGAACTTAAAACAAAAACTAAGTTACTTTCAAAGTGGATAACGTGCTATTTAGTTGGATATCGTGTTAATTGGAAGTTAATGCAAGGAAAAAGATTTTATGTTTTCTAAAACATGTGTAAAACATTTGTGTTGGAGTTTTATCCTTCTAAGAACATTTCAGAACTATTTTCTTTTTGAAAAGAAACTTTCAATTACTTTTTACAATGAGATTCCCGGGGGGGGGGGGATAAAATCCTTTTGTTCTAAGTCTTTTTCTTGACTCTCTCTAGGTTGATTGATTTTTCATATAATCTTTCAATTTGTCATGCTGCAGAACAACCTTTAATTTCTAAAGAGTTTGTTATCATTAAAAAAAAAAGTAATCCAACAATCTGTACCCAATATTATAGATAGTCCCTAGTCTAAGAGAGGAAGGGACGAAAGTATATAACGCTCAAGTCTGAATTAGTCTGTAACTTATATATATATATATATATATAACTGGCTTCATGCATATTGAGAATAGTATATGAAAAACAAAAAAAGTGTATTGCACGAATAATAAATTTCTTACATATTTTTATAGAATATGTTTTGATGATAATGAAAAAAATAAAAAGTTAGCATGAGATTTAATTAAAGTTTAATAATAACTTTATAAATCATGAATATTAAATTTCAACTAACTACCTATTCTTGCAAAGAAATATTGCTATTGTAATGTTTAGGAAAAGAAGAAGAGAGAACTTTGTTGAATTATTAAATAAAGTATTAAAGTATAGTTTCTTAGACATTAGGATTTAGAATTTTGTAAAATGGATAAATGGTAAACTATAATATTTTTAAAATTAAACAAAACTTCCCATAAGTTTTTATGTTTTTCAATCTTCCCAAGCTTCTTTTTATGCTAAAAAATGATATTACAATTTGGATTTGAATTTAAATTTATCAGAAAGTAATTTTACAAAATGAACTGAATAAATTTTTGTTAACTTGTGTTTATATAAAAGAATGTACCATGTTTCATTATAAATATTTTTAACAATTTTGACAATGAAATAATAAAAATATATCAATTGTTGAGAAAAAGGTAAAATCTTCCTTCAGTTATTTCGAATAAAAATTTAAATCTATATAATTACGTTAATAAAAAAATTCAATATATTTTAGTCGATCCCTAAATTAAAGTCTATCTCGACAATCAATCATGTACGTACCGAGTTTCATCAATACTGTGTCTGAGTATCCAGATTATCGGCTTACAAGTGGCAGAACCAAAATAAATATGCATGAATGGGCATTTAATGTGATCTGTTAAAGGATATGTATGAATGAATTCAAAGTGCACAACTTGTAAGCTTGGTTAAAAAAACTGGTCAAACTCAAATATGAGAATTTCTTGCGTAACTTGGATCCCATGCAGTAAAAATAGCATAGTAATAAGGAAGTGGACAATTCTCACCGTCTAGATGAGAAGTCTTTTTTATACAGATCTATCTTCCCAGCCAACGGCAGAGCCACATACAAGTGAGAGTGAACGCATCCTCCCCTCACTTGAAAAAATTATTGGATATGAAATTTTTAATTTTCTACCCCGTCCTTTTTATATTTTGCACTTCATCTTTTTAATATTATAAATATTAAATCCATTTTATTTTTCCTCTAGTCTTAAAATCAAATTTTTTTATTTTTTAACTTAAATTCTAGTAATATAATAAATATATATAATTGATTTTTTAATTATTGAATTATTTATAAAATTATTAACTTTTTAAAAAAATTGTCCCCCAACCATGGGTCCTAGCTTTGTCACTGTTCCTAGCCATTAAATAAAATGATCAATCAGGATTACCCTACTTTTCAACTACTACACCACGTCATCCATACTCTATCTAATAAAAATATGTCATGTTGCATCAATTTAATTAAATAAAATTTAATGTGTCATTATTTTTATTGATTTTATTTTTTGAAATATAGTACATATTTAATCTCTTATATTCTCTCTTTATCAACATCAATGTCATAATTAATTTATATTTATAATTATTAAACATTACATGTTTTTATTAACAAGATATAGATGACGTGGTGTACCAATTTCATACAAGAATTTATCCTTAAATATTACAATGCAATCGTCTCATTCATCATTTGAAGTGTGGTATTTCTAGCAAGACACTTTTCTGAATGTACGTAGTATGATGAATTGAAACGATTCTCAATGGAATGTTAAGTACTGAGTGCGTTAGGATAAACACACACACACACACACACACACCAAAAGTGCCTTGTGGTGGGGGAACGCAGACAATTTGACAAAAGTGAATCTTGATTTTTGAGAGAATTGACTTCCTCTAGGGGGGAAAAAGAAGGACGCGTTTTTAGCCAGTTAGATTACTTTTGATTATTTATATTTTAATTAATATTAAAGGGGGAAGTCAAATCCAAAAGATTCAACTTTCCAAATTTCAGTTTAATTTACTGCCTTGGGATATTCCTCCCATCTTGCTCCTGATCTGTGTCATCCAAAAAAAAAAAAAAAAGCCTCCACCCACCCCGTTCTTTCAAGAAACTATGTAGAATGGTATGACATATTATAATAATAATAATTTTAGGGTAATGGTACATGTTTACTTCTAAACTGTTTTTGAGGGGCACAGGCGGTCACCTTAAGAGTGCAATAATGTTATTCTTCTGTTAGTTGATTCATAAATTACAGAAAATACTTCAAAAATTACAAATAAATATAGAATAAGAAAATCACTACAAAGTATGTCTCAGATTTACAAATTATGTCTCAAAATTAATACAAAGAGCGAAGAGGGCAAGAAGAAGAAAGGTCAACTTGAAAGCCATATTTGATGAGTTGCTTGCTAAGAAAGGAAATGAGATGGTTGATAATATAGAACTATGCGTACGTACTATGTACACACACACACACATACAGTTCCTCGCAAAAAGGAGCCAGGAAGGCCTACCTGTGGCTGTGCGTTAGGAGTAGGTTCAATTAATTATAGACCTCTAAGTAGGATCAGTAATTCGGACAGGCGAAACTTATTCAAATTAAGCTTAAAATATCATATTCTTAAAAAGAAGAAAAATCATATGGCCAGCCTTAGCTCTAACTTTTTTGGATGGGTTCGACTGACCTATTAGACATGGCCAAACTTATCAACTATATATACATATAAAGCTGGTAATTCATATAGCCAAGCTTATTCGGGCAATGCTCAATTTGGGCTGAACTTATTTGGATCGGTTTAAAGTATCATACCTTTTTAAGAAAGCTCATATAATCAAGCTAAGCCATAGCTTTTTTCAGGCTGGTCCCATTGTGTTTGATCTGAATTAATGGCTCTACTTCTAAGCTACACTGTACAATCCCAACTTGATGTTTGACTTTATTTTGTCTTATCCAAGTTGACAAATAACTTGAGGTCTGATTTTACTTTGTCAACTAGTACCTTATAAGAATACTAATGCTAGCACATAAGTAGGTTTCAATAATTATAGACCTTATCTAAGCTTCGCTGTTCAATCTCAACTTGATCTTCATCTGATTTCTATTTTTCCTTATCCTCGCTGACATCGTTGAAAAAGATCAACAGTCTGTGTAATTCAAACAGAATTAATAATGTTTGTGTCAAATGGCTTAGTTTAATTTTTTGGTAGGCATAAAGAGTAAGTTCCGTTGACAACAAAGAATATCTCCTCCTATTCATTGATAACAATATATTGACATCTTTCAACTAAATTGTTACACATACATGGATTAGACTTCGAGCTCTCAACTACTAGCTTAAGTAACAATAGCGTTTACTACTCATATTAACTTTAATTGGTCAAATGGCTTTGTTTATTAGTTGACACTAATTTGTTGTAAATTAGTGTTAAATAAAGTCAAGCATTCAAATTTTATAAATTAAAAAAAGATCAAGATAAGAGAGTTCCCAAAGAATTCAAGTTACTTGGTGACATCACATTACCACATGCTATATTAGTTACCGGAGAATTAGTGTTGGTATCAATCATCGTTGCTCCGAATAGGATGGGATTCTCAAAATATGTGCAGCAGGATTTGGAATTTTTATCATATTTTTTGTGTACCCTTTAAATATAAGATTTCCAACACTTGATATAATTTTAACAAGACCTATTTTTATATATGCTTTAAAATAAACTACACCGTTGATATATACCTAACGAATGGTGGAGCATCTATATAGATTTGATATATTATATATAACATTAATAATATTAATATTGATATTGATTGATCGTATAGATTATAATTCCTTTAACTGGGTTCCGTGATTCTTAGCCAACTTTCCTTTGTTTTTTTTTTTTAATAATTTTTATCCAAGGTATCTCCATAGCTAGAGGCATTGAGACTAATGCCTCCAGAAATCTAAGGGCTATTTAAGGGGTTATTTTCTTTCAAGTAATATTTTTTCATACATATATCCAAAAATAAAATTCTGAAATGATACTTAAGAGGTCTAGACTGCTATTATCTATATTACATCACTTGATGTATATGGAAAAGCATCATTTGTTTATTAATGAAGAAGGAGGTTATTAGTTTTGTTTGGACTCTAGGAGGCCCGGGTCTCTAATAAACGATTTAGAACTAAATAAATAATTTATTTTTTCAGGTCAATAATAAATAATTTCATTGGAAGTTTCATGTTATTACATGCATACGAACAGAGAGTGCTACATGCAAGAGATTTTATTATAGATAAGTTATATTTTTTATAAATAAAAATGTTTTAATTTAAATTGTTTTGACATAAAAATATAACTAAGATCTCATTATAATTTTTTTAACAATTTTCACAAATGAGGCAATAAAAAATTTTTGCTACTGTTAATGAAATGAAAAATATTTGCCAATAGCTTCGTGACCTAATACTGCTCAACCCCATTTGCATTGGATTGCGAGTTCGATTATGCTTGTAATTAGAGGGAGACTTGGGCAAGTTTTTAGCTATTACCTCTAAGGAGAAAAGGTGATAGAGCAAATGGTTGGAATTTTGAATTTTAATTCTTATATATATATATATATATATATATAACAACTTTATTGAAAGAGATTTATCCTTTTGTCCTTAATAACTTAAAGAGATAATCTTTACTATTGGTAGAGCCTACTAACTCATTATCCGATAAAAATAAAAAATGAAAAGGTCAAAGAGCAAGAGAGCTCAAGAAGAATAGCTAACTTGGAAGCCATTGATGAGATGCCGAGGATATATATGGATATATATTAATATATGGTTTTTTAAAATAAACATACATATATGTATATATGTGTGTGAGGGGGGTTTTTTTTTTTATTAACTGAACTATGTACATGTAAGGGTGTACTCACTATAAACAGTCCCTAGTCTGAGAGAGGAAGGGCCTCCAACCAGTAGGCAGTTACTAAGAAGCTTTTTCATTAATGGTTAGCCTTTTCAATCATGCATTTAGAGAATGTAACAAATGTATGGATTGGCTTACTCGACAAGTTATGAGAGAAAATACAGACACTTTAATTTATAACCTTTCACCTTTAAGGTATCTCAGCTCATGATTCTTGATTTGAGCTAAATCATCCTTTGCACGGTCTATCCATGGCCTTGTATATAAAAAAAAATACATCTTAAAATTCCAAGTTGCATGATCTTCATCTGATTTTTTTTCCTATTTTGGGTGACAATGAAAGAATCAGAGGACATAAAATTTAAATAGAATTAATGGTTGTATTAAATGGCTTTGGTTGACTTAGCTATGATTTAGTTTAGGGAGAATTTCACCTAAAAACCATCGGTGTGACATATTTATAAATTACGCCCGATATAATAATATAAAATACTACTTTAGGATATTCTTGGATATGAATTGAAGTAAAATTCTATAACAAAATGATCAAAATATCATTCCTCTGGTAGATTGTGGCTAGCCTGTGAATCACTCCTTGAAAAAATTTGTTAATTCCTTAACCTTACTCATTCATTTCCTTACATTACTTTCTAGCTTATTCACTTGTCTAGTATAGAGTTAGCAAGTAATTTAACACTGCAAAAAATTTGGGTTAGTGACAAAATAAGTTCATCAATAAAAAAAAATCATTAATTCATTAGGAATTGAATTTAAAAATTTATTGAATTTAAAAAAATTAGGGATGCGAATTGCAATTTTGTTGCTAATTAAAAGTTTTATGCTCAAAAATGATATTTGAGGCTTTGGAATTGAAAAGGATTCGGATTTGAATTGAAATTAATTAGAAGGTAATTTTATTAAGTGAACTAAATTTTAGTTAACTTGCATTTATAAAAGAATGTAACATGTTTCATTATTATTTTTTTATAACAATTTTCACAATGAGATAATAAAAAAAATATGTTGTTAAACCAAAAAGGTAAAATTTTGGGAAAATAATAATTAAATCCCTTTGAAATAGGCAAATAACAAAATAATACCACAAAACAAAGTAATCACTTTGAAATGCCTACGGACTTCACCGTCTAATTTTTTGTGAAATTACGTTTATGAATTTCTAAAAGATAATAGAAAATCTTGTTGATAAAACCTAAAATAAAATTATTGCAAAGTTGTTAATATAGTAAATATATTGTTATTGCATGATTAAATTGAAATTAATTGTCATCAGCTTGTATTGTTAATATCTAAATTGAAGTTGTTAATCACAAAACTGAAACTATTAATGTAAGAAGAGCGTGTAATTGTTATTATATATATATATATATATATAAAAACTAACAATTATGCTTCCTATATCAACAATCTTACATTCATTATTGATAACTTTATTTTAAGTTTTAACAATGATGTTTTTTATTATTTCTCTCATTTCGCAAACAATATGCTATATAAGTCCCTAACAGCTTCAAAGCAATTACCCCATTTCAGGGTACTTATTTATCATTAACCTATTCATGGATAGGATTTATTTGTTATTTTTTCTAAAGACTTCCTGCGGTTATTTTGAATAGAAATTTAAATTCATAATTACGTTAAAAAAAATAAGATTCCAAAATATTCCAGTCCATCCCTAAACTAAAGTCTATGTCGACAACCAATCATGTACGTACCATGCTTCATTACTGTTTCTGAATATGCAGACTAATTATTGGTTTGAAAGTGGCAGAACCAAAATAAATGGGCATTTAATAATGACTGTTGAAGATATGTATGAAGAATGAATTCAATATGAACCCCTTGCAAGTTTGGTGGACACAAAAGCTGTCAAACTCAAAGATTACAATGCAACCACCTCAATCATCATTTGGCATTGCTCAATGGGACATTACTACCTAGACGTTTTTCCAAATATAGTATGAACTGAGATGATTCTCAATAGATTGTGACTGCATTAGGAAAAGACCTTTTGCCAAATATTGGAGTGTAGGAGGTAAAGATATTAACACAGATAAATTCTTTTATGAATATAGTGCATCATGTCATCTATGCTCTATTTAATAAAAGCATGCCATGTTATACTAATTAATTAAGTATGATCTAATGTATTATTATTTTTAGAATAGAGTGTTTCTTTAATTTCTTATTCTCCCTCCGTCTAAAAATATAAGACATTTTTAACTAATTCTCACCTTTCAATAAAGTAGTTACCTACTTTTTAACTAATACTATCTTTTCATATTTACTCTTATTAAATAGCTTATAATAAATATAAAGTCATTATCAATAGGGGCACTTTTGAAAAAAAGATAATGATTATACTTTGAAAGATCAAAAATACTTTACATTTTTGAATATCCAACTTTTAAAAAAAACTTATATTTTTAAACGGAGGGAGTATTTTATTTCTCTATTATTATTAATGAAAAAATTAATTTATATTTAGAGTCATATGTCATGGCCAAATTTTTATTGGACAACGAATTGATAACATGGTGTATCAAATCTATGCAAAAATTTCTCTACTAACATGGTGCCTGGCCCTAAAGCCCAAATTAGAGTGTAGGATAGAGGAAATTTGTTGAGCAAAATATTCCAAACAACCAAATATTTTACCAAAAATGCCATATGATAGAGGAACTCAGAAAATTTGACAAAAGAAGTGAATATTGATTCATCAGGAGGATTGACTACCTCTAGTTAAAAAAAAAAAAAAAAAAGAAGATGATGATTATTTTTTAAGGGGAGGAGATCCTCTCCTCATCCTTCTTTCTCATTTTCTCTTCTCCTCATCCAATCTCTATCCTTGAATAAAAATAAATGGTTGAGATTCAATTGTTTTATAAAACAATTAGCATAATATTATATTTAAAAATAAATAAATAATTTTGAATTGTTAAAATTTAACCTACATAGTTTATAATTAAATGCAATAAAATAAAAAAAATTATAATTTAAAAAATTTTAATAACAATATAAATTATGAGTTGTGCAGGTCAAATTTTAAGAGTTTAAATTTATTATTATGATAATTAATTTATAAAATAAATAAATCTAGACCGTATCATTCATTTTATTGTTTGAAGGCGGAGATGGGATTTGGAGCGGGGGGGGGGGGGGGACAGAGAAAAGGGGTGACGAGAGGTAGACCCTGTTTTTAGCCTACTAGATTTTTAATCATTATTAAGGGGGAAGTCAAATAAAGAAAAAACCCAACTTTCCTAACTATACTTTACTGGGTCCGGCTATATTCCACCCATTTTCTCCCACCCCATTATTTTAAGAAACTATGTGTATTGTATAATGATATTTTATAATAAAATTATATTTAGTTTTGAATTGTGTTATATTTAAAAAAATAAGACATTTTTAATCGAATATCTCTCTCTAATAAAAATTACTTACTTTCAAATTAACCCTATCTTTTCATATTTACTCTTGTTAAATACTCTATAATAAATATAAAGTCATACATTAATAGGAGTAATTTAAAAAAATAATAATTACATCTCGAAAGATTAAAATTATCTTATATTTTTTAACATCTAACTCATAAAAAAATCTTTACATTTTTTATTTTACTCCTAATTTTTTTTAGGTGCACCTGTCATGTCAAAATCAACCTCAAAGTCAACGGTAAAGCATTGTCACACCTTAAAGTAAAAAGAGTGCAATATAATGATAGTGCTGTTAGTTACCTAAAAAAATTTGGATAAAAGGTGTTTTTTTTTTTAAATACTTTTTAAAGAACACCTAACACTTTAAATTTTTTAATATATTATTTTTATTTTTAAAGTAATTAAAATATAGCATTCTCTATCATGACATTAAATGCTCAAAATATCAATTAAATAATGAAACTATCTTCTTTCATATTAAATTAAAATTTAACATTTATTATTTAACATTGGAGTAGAAAATACTACTTTTTAATTATTTTAGGGAAAAATCAATGCTATATATTAAATAGTTTGTGATGTTGTATTTCTCTTGGAGACTACTTCAGATACAAAAATACTCCTTTATCCAAAAATTACAGAAAACTACAAATAAATACAGAATATGAAATTTAATACAAATTATGTCCCCAAAAAATTACAAATAAATGCCATGTATAAGCTCTTTGTCTATGTCCTCTCGTGGATTTGGCACATTGTGCCATGTTTACTCACTGATATTACTTGAACTGTGACGATTACTGACAGACATAACTCGAATTAACACTTCTGAATACGATTCTAAACAGAAAATTTTTAGCTTTTAACTCATTCAAATTTGTTACCTTGACCTTCTTCTATATATTAGCGCATGATAGTTTTAAACTTTGGGTAATGAATTTAAGTTTCCAAGACATAAGGTGATAAGGCCATTATATCATAGATTTTCAACTCTACGAGTGTTTCCAAAGGGTTGATGCAAATGAGCTCACACGTAACTAGTTTTTTATGATTAAAATCTGAATTGAGGCATGATTTTGGTTTAGTATATTATTTATTATGTTCGTTACTGCCGATTGAGGAAACGATAGATTGATTAGGAACATCCCAAAACTGTAGCTTTCAGAACACTAGTACTGTCTAGTAGTTGGGGATTCCAGATTAAAGGTAAATGTCGGACGAATCAAATTTGTGTGTGTGTGTGTGGGGGGGGGGGTGGTGGGGTTGATCTTGAGTAATGTAGCGGGAAACAGAAATTTTTTGAGCTTGTTAGTTTTCTGTTTTTAAAAATTGTTTTTTATTTTTGAAAACAGAGAAATTAAAAAACTTATTTAAATAAGTGTTTTTGAAATTGTTTTCATTTTTTATTTTTAAAAATGAAAAAAAATAGAAACAACTTCAAGTTATTTTCATTTTTTTTTTTAAAATTAAAATACATTTAATTATTGAAAAGTACAATTACTTTGACTAATTTTTATTATTAATCACCACCATTAACTGCTTATAACCATCATTCTTAGTCCATTTTTTAATTCTAAAACTGCTTTTTAATTGATATAATCAAACAGATTCTCATTTCATTTTGTTTGAAAAATAATTTCAAAACTATATTACAAAATAGTTTTTAAAAACAATAAATGAGAATAGAAGACAAACAGGCCCTAAATTTACAGGTGTAGATTACAAGTATTTTTAGGTTACTATGATGTTGTAGACTCTTAACTCAATTTTATTGATTTGTAGATAACGTGAGTTATAAGAAGTTTTGGTTGAAATTATGTTGTTGATTGATAAACCTAGTCGTTTAAGCCTCAAATTAATATAATACTAAGTTTTTTAGTGTAGTAAGTGGCAAACAAGATCGAATCCTCAATGAACTTGTTTATGATGAACTTTTTTGATTATCTAAATTGATTGCAAAATAAATCTGAGTAATTTTTATTTGATTTTCCAATTTTAGAAAAACAAATGCAAGTGAAATATATTAACATGAAATATAAATATATGTTTATAAATTAAAATTATTTGTTACTATTTTAAATAAAAATAAAAATGTTATCATAATAATTAAAAAAATATTTATAATATGCTAAATATACATGTTTTCCAATCGTGGCTATTTGTTTATATGGTCACACTACCATTCTTAACTGAGAATATTACTTCCTCCGTTATAAATAATATAACACTTTTGAAGGAGTTTTTCGTCACAAAATATAAAACACTTTGGGTAAATTAAGGCTTCATTAAACGCGCCAATTTTAATATTATCCTTTATCTTTCTATAATTAATTTTTATCCCTTCTCTTTTCAATAAATTAAATTATGGATATTTTTAAAATTTTATATTTTTATTTTGAAAAGATAAGGTTATTAGGTGTATTTAATGAGATTTATTGATATGTAAGATTTTTTAAAAAAAAGTATCTTATAATTTGAGATAGAGAAAGTACTATATCAGAGTTTATTATCACTCCTTTGTTAGTTGGCTGAAAAATTATAGAAAATGCCTCAGAAAATTACAAAATAAATATCAAATAATAAAATTAATACAATTTATTGCCAACGAGCATCTTAAGTTCTAAATTCCGATCGCCTCAAACCACACTATTGATAAGTCAGAGAAAATGACCATTACTTTTGTAGTTGGGGGACCTAATCTCATACTGATGTGGTATTCATTTTGACTCTTGAAAGTAACGGCTGTTTTTCTACAATTTAACATTGAATTTTGGATGCTTGAAATTTAAAAGTTAATGAGAAGTTTTATGCATTTCAGGAGTTCAGGATTTAGCATCACTAAATAATTTAGGGTCTTGATGTTCATTAACCCTATCCCAAAATTACGAATAGATGCCAAGCCTGAGTTCTTTGTCAGTATCCGCTTCGCAGACATGACACGTTGTGCGACATTCACACATGGACATTGAAAAAGTTCTGTCGCCTCTAGCAGCACAAACTTGGCATGTTGTGCCATGTCTGCTCACAAGCATGGTTTACACTGGCATGTCGATTATCGACAGACGTAACTCGAACCACAAATATTATTATATAAATCAAAGAAAATGCAATAACAAAAAAAAAAAAAGATAACATGTTAACCGAGTAATATATATTTCTATCAAATATGGCATCTTCCATTTTAATTGCTGAAAGCAATCTCTGAGACACTTTATTGTACAAGAAATACTTAAACGTAAATGACACACATTACACTTTGATGTGAGGCATGAAACTCCATTATTCCCAGACGAGAGAGTGAAGACAAAGCACGTACCTAATGCTCTCACAACAAACATAATAAAAATACACTTTACTAGTACAACAAAAAGCATCACATAGTTCCAATAATACATGTAAGTGAAGTGTCTTAGTTATGAGCTTCAGTCTTTGGTTGTGCATCCACAGCTTCACCAGCATAAGAACAGCATCTTCTACATCCTCCTCCATACCTTCCACCACAGCATCCATAGCGGCAATATCCTCCCGATATGCGCCTCCATAACCGCCACGGCCTGGGTAACCACCGCCATAGCCACCATGGCCTGGGTAACCTCCATAACCATATTTGGCATCATCCACCTCTCCATGATTTTTTGTCTCTACCTCAGCTATAAATGTACACAAAGAAGAAATGCTTGAATGGTTAGTAATAATATCGCAAGAGTTCATTCTTATATAACGTTAAAACATGTAAAAAATTTTAAAAGAAATTATCAATTTTCTATTTTTGTCCAAAACTTTTGGATTATAAAATTATCATCCCAAAATAACTTTTATTTGTTAATAAAAATTGCAATGAGGAGGGATTGAAATCCCCCAAAGCTATGGTGCTATATAGAGTCAAGAATTAGAAAAATATCAATTTTCACTATGAATATATAAAAGTGACGATAGAATATAAAAATTGAAATTAAATATAAAATTTATACAAATGAAATTTTTTGAAAAAACAACAGTTTATACTAGAGAATCAAGAAAGCCCTCGAACTCACCATGGTTAGAGGATGACTCGGACAAGTCCCTAGCTAACACCCTCGAGGAGATAAGTAGTGAGAGAGCCAAGAGAGCAAGAAGAAGAAAGGCCTTGGAAGCCATTTGAATCAGTTTCTTGCAAATTAAAGAAAGGATATGGTATGGTTGTTGAAAGAACTATAAGGGATACTCTATATATACACACACAGAAGGGCCTACATGTAGTTGGGAGTTTAGAATAGTAGGTTTTCCATTAATTTTAAACCTTATCTAATTAATTATAAAACATATCTAAGCTACACTTGATCTTCATCTTACCTTTTTTCCCCTTATTTTGGGTGACAATGTTGAAAAGATTGCTAATGAAACTCAAACAAAATTAATGTTTGTATCAAATGGCTTGGTTGATCAGGCATTGTTTCGATCAAGTTACAAAAAATACAATCTCTCTTAAATAAGATCGAATACTCTAATTTTATGAATTTTAAAAAATTACATTAGGAGAGTTACATTTAAATTCTTTTGGGCAGACATTGCCTGAATTTAAATTAGCAATTAGCAATAGTAACAAATTAATTACCAGATAGCTGTATAAATATGGCTTGCAAGATGAATGTCCTTCCATTTAGTACCAGCTTACTCCATAATATAACATACACATATGATTTTAGATCTAGTGAGTAACTTAAGTACAGTCATTCAATGAGTTCACATAGCATGATAACAATGGCTTGATTTAACCGAAAGACTGTCAAAGATTTTGTCATACAATACTAAAAGGGTATCAAATCTCAAATTTTTAGAGTGGATATCATAAGTAAAGAGTGTTCTAATCATGTTAACTGTCTTAAATTTTTGAAGGAAAATATATTTTGACAATTTTTAAGTATTAATGAAATTTAGTAACTATAATTATGATAGTTATTGAATAAGTATATTTAACACCCATGAACACATGTATAGTTATGGAAGAATTAATATTGGTATCAAACATCACCACAAAAAGAAAAAATAATTTCAGTGATGACTATTAAAATTAATGGTCAAAATTTTCACTTTTGACCAAAAGTAAGATTTTTAGAGGCCGCATTATACAAAAATCTCTCCCAAAAGTAACAATTGGCAGTTTAAAAATTAAATTTAATTCTAAATTATATTAAATAATTTAATAAGAATATATTAAATGATTAAAAATATATGAAATTAAAATTTTCAAAATAAAATTGTCCTTTAAAAGACTATTAGCAATGAGTAGGCAGGCAAATTGTTCGATGAGCTGCATCTCGAAAAGGCAACGTCAGAAGGCATTTGACAAAATCCAAATATTCTAGGCGATCCCCAAAGTCTATTTTGAGATCAATCAATAAAATTGTCCCATGCTTCGCTATTAATGCTTCTGAATAACAGAATATTATCTGCTTCCAAGTGGCAGAACCAACATTATTGAGTATTTAATGACTAACAAATGAAAAGATAGGGATGACCGATGCGAACTCAATATAAACAACTTTGTTTTTGTCCGAAGCACATAAAAAAAAAATTACTGTTTCTGTCACTATATATAAAATATTTTTAATTAAATCACACAAATTAATAAAAATTAATTATTTAATTAAAAGTATATCAATATTTTAATAAAAGTTTCTTAATTATTATAAATAAAAATAAATATATTTTTCAACTAAATTAATAAGAGTATTTATCTTTTTTTTAACTTAATAAAGGTATAATGATCCATTCATTAAAAAAAATACACTAATAATTTTTTATATTTAATAATAAAAAAATTTTAAAAAGATTTTTTATATATATAAGGACGGAGGGAGTATATTACATGAAATGTGAAGTTGTATCAAGACGGATCTCATCCTATTTGTAAGGTAATAGATTGTTTGATTTGGTCCTATTTAAAAATATCTCAATTATAATGATATATCTTTATCATTTTATCCTTATTAAATATCAAAAAATTCATTAAATATCAAAGTATTTTATTTTAAAGTATATATATTTAATAGAGATAAAGTTAAAAACTTATTTAATTTTTAGACATTAACAGTTTTTTTTTGAATTTCAATAAATATGTTAGAAATAACTAATAAATAGGATCAGAGAGAGTAGAACTAACTTTATGAGGGCAAAATGCAAAATTACATTATATTGGGGCCTAAAATTATTTAACATTTTTAACAGATAAAAAGCATGTAAATTTAACCTTTTTTTTTTTGTTTGAAACTTGCTTGCCCCGGTGAATCCGTCTCTGTATCAACTCTCAAATCAAGATCAGTCCCTCCACAATAGTTTTTGCACAATAATTAACAGAAGTAATTAATGTGCTAAATTTCGAACTTACTTTTGAATATAGCCTTGTTGAAAAGTAGCAATTAATTTACTCTCTCCTCTCTATATGTAAAATGTTTTTAACTAAATCCTACTTATTAATAAAAAAATGTGTTATTTAATTGACAGCACATAAATTACAATAATGGTTTCATTTTGCTTTTAATAATGTCACAATTAATATCATGCTAGTGGGGTGAGTACATAATTAATATATCTTTTCCTTTTTAAGACATTAAGGGTAAAATTTTCTAATCGTTCAAAATTATCAAGACACCCCTTATATTTAGGGATAAAACAAACTTCTAGAAAGCATCCTATTCCTTTGGAACTACAATAGAAGTCATTTTCTAGAAACACCCCTTGGTCTAAAATAAAAGGCATTGATGATTTTTTTTTTTTCATAACCCTTGCTTTAAAAAAAAATCTTGCCTTTAATGCTCTATATTTAAAGATTATGCATGCATTACTAGAGTCATCAATTAGGGTTAGCCCATAGCCCGAAAAAATACATTAATTCATGCTTAAAGGGGCCTTTTTTTTAATTTTAATATTGAAAAAATTAAATAATACATTAATTTTAAAACCCTAGCCTTATTTCATAAGGATGAAGAAGGAATATATGAAAAGCTTAATATTTTTGTCATTGATGAGGCTTTACAAGGAGAAGGATGAAATTATATTAATATTAATGGTAATAAAAATTATCAATATTTAATTAATGATGCTAGCAAAGTCTTGTTGTTGTCAATGATTTTTTTTATGTTATTTTTTTAGATTTAAATTTGTTGTCGTGTATATTGACTCAACTTGTTTTTTTTAAAATTTAATGTTATGTGTAATAACTTTTTTGATATTTTAAATATGTTTTTTAGATTTTTAAATTGAAAAATGAGAAAAAAAAATAGGACCAAGATCCTAAGGGCCGAAGCCAAAATGAATAAATGGAGCCTTGAAACATAATCGGGCTTAATAGAGTTAGCTAGTTTAGACCCTAGGCCCTGCCCTAGTTGATATCAGTGCATTATTAGGAAACTCAAAAGTAAAAATGTAAAGATATGGACATTTTAGAAAAATAAGGTTTCAACTAACATTTTTATAAAACATGAATTAGTTACCATGCTGTAGGAAAGGAATATATATATATATATATAGGAGGGAGTATCTGTAAAATTGAGAGTACTGATATAATAAGGTGTTTGAAGTTAGCTTAAAATATTAGGGGAAGAAAACGTAGCTTATAATATGAGCAAGGCCCAATAAGAAAAGAGGCATGCATGGCCCATGAAGATGAGGCGTCTGTTGAGTATCCTTTTTACACCATATTTACGAATTCTTTATACAATTATTGCAAAAATTATGTTATTAAAATTATATTTAGCACTAGTGAACCTATTCTTGCTAAAACGTTAAAATGTCTATTTTGAAAACTTTCTCCATAGCCTTGGCCAGATTAACATGTTAACATAATTGTGCTATCATGTTAAAATACCCTTGAACTACCATTATTCTCTGCTTCCATTTTAATGCGTTAACAATTTCTTTAACACATCATCGAAGCTAGTTCAAGATTTCATTTTTAGGCAACTTTCAAGCTACACATAAACTTTCTTTGTTAATTTAAATGAACTAGTTGTTATTGCATTAAATTAAACTAAGTGTCTATCATAATATAGTATATGGTGCAACTTAGGTTGAATCCCTAGTGGATTGGATTTCAATTGATTTAGAATCATTATAGAAGTGTGAATAAACAGAAAGGCAATTGATTTTGATTAGTTTTCTAAAACGCAACTAAAATTTCCCTAATGAAAGTATTATTTATGCAATCCTCGTTTTCAATCAATAAGGAGTCGTTTTGGTTTGTGGAAAAATAATGAAAAGAAATGAATGATAGGGAATGGAAAAAAGAAATAGAATGATGACGATTAAATATAAGTTAAAGTATGAAGAATACAATAAGGCCTTAGGAGTATGTGCGTATATATAATTGGCAAAAGAAATTATATACACACACTACGTAGTTTCTAAAAAAATAATTTTAAATTTCTACATTACTTTACAAGAGAAAGATTAAAACAAATACATGCATATGAAAAACATAATGGAAAACATAATTTTTAAAATGTAAACTAAAATTGTTAATAACAATGTATAGTTGTTTAATATAGGAATGATAGTTAATTATTGCATGACTAAACTGAAACTATGGTTAGCGTTTGTTGTTAGTCCATAAATTAAAGTTCTTAATCATGAATTGAAGTTGTTATATAAGAACATAGTACTTATTATTGTATAACTAAACTAATAGTTGTGCTTTCTATATTAATAATTTCACCTTTATAATTAACAAATTCATTTTAGATTTTAACAGACGCCTTTTAATATTTTGCTGATGTTCAATAATGTAATTTCCCAGAAAATTACTCTTCTAATCTCATATACTCCTTTCAATATATTTTAATAGAACTAAGGATCTAAATTTGCTTTTTCTACTAACATAATTTAATACATACTTTCTCTAACTAATATTTAATGGGTGACTTATAAATGTAACCAAAAAAATTATTCTCTCTTCTTAGGGACTATGTCAGGTAAGTCCTTAGCAACTTCAAAATATAATAATTACCCCATTTCTTATACTTATTTATCATCTGCTTATTTTGAAGAGATTTATTTGTCATTTTCCTAAAAATCTTCTTGCAGTTATGTTGAATACAAATATAAAAATTTACACCTATAATTACGTTAAAATAAACCAAATTCCAAAATATTCTAGTCCATCCCTAATTAAAGTCAATCTCGACAATCAATCATGCTACGTACCATGCTTCGTTAATACGTACGGTTTCTGAATATGCAGATTGCTGCAACCGGCAGAACCAAAATAAATGGGCATTTAATGACTGTTGTAGATAATGTATGAATGAAGTCAATAAACCAGTATTACAATGCAATCGTCTTAATCATCATTTGAGATTGCTCAAGCCTCATGTGATATACTGATATTCTAGCTAGATAGACACTTTACCAAATATAGCATGAATTGAGATTATTTTCTACGGGCGAGAAATTTTGCATGGACAAATTGGTACACATGTCATTCATCGTTTGTCAAAAAAGTTACATGCATTTGTTGTACCACATCATTCATATAATCTATTTAATAAAAATATGTCATGTTAGATTATTGTAATATAAATAATTTCGTCATTGATAATGATAGAAAGAGAAAAGATAAAAATTAAACAAGCACTCTATTTTAAAAATAATTCATCAAAAATGTTAATAATGTATAATATTTTATTTGATTGAACTGAGTAATATGACTATTTTTATTATATAGTATTTGGATGATCTAATACGCTAAATCCGTGCAAAAAATTTTCTAGAATGTGACTGGGTTAGGAAAAGGAAATTTACCAAAAATTGGAATGGAGGGGACAGATAATCAATATTGTGGCCCCAAAGCCCAAATTGGAATATGTAGAGTAGAGGAGATTTGTTGACAAAAATACTACAAACACAAAATATTTACACAAAAATGCCATATGGTGAAGGAGCTAACACAATTTGACAAAAAGAAGTGAATCTGATTCTGAGAGTCGATAGAGGATCCACATCATCTGGGAAAGAAATGTTACTCTTTTCGTTTAAAAATATAAGATAGTTTTTGAGAAGTTCGATGTTAAAAAATATAAAATATTTTTAATCTTTTAAAATGTAACAATTATCTTTTTTTTCAAAAGTGCCCTTTGATAATGACTTTATATTTATTATGGGGTGTTTAATAGGAGTAAATATAAAAAGATATGGTTAGTTTGAAAATAAATAACTACTTTATTAGGTGGAGATTCAGTTAAAAATGCCTTATATTTTTGAATGAAGGGAGTATTATTTATCTATAGCACAAATTATAAATTTATATAATATTCCAAAAGTATAAAAGCAAATAAACAATAAGGGCATTGTTAAATAAATGACCCTCTCACTTTTAAAATTTTAAAATTAACTCACCTAACCTTCAACTTTATTTTTCAAAGCTCCTATCATTAGTTAACTTTGTTATTAAACAAGTTTGTCAAGTCATATTAATAAAATCCACATGCCACATGGTATAGAAAAATTTTTTGTTTATTTGTTACCCACAATTTTAAGAGGGGCAAAGTTATAACTTTTTACTTTTAACATGCAAGGTAATGCTTTCATTATTTTTTTAGTTGAGCGGCTTTGTTTTCATTATTAATTATTAATATAATTTAATAGAAAAATATAATTTTATTATTCTTTATCAATTAAAATAGGTTTTATATTCAACAAATAAAAAATCTAAAAGTTATCATTGATAGAATTATGAAAGAAAAGTTTATCCTTTAATACAGAAAAATTATGTATTGTTGATAATAAAAAAATGGATAAAATTAATACAAATTAAATATTTAAAAATAATATAATTTTTATAAATTTATTATTTTCTTACATAAAATGCCACATAAGTTTCTATGTGGCTTTTCTTAATCTGACATGGCAAACTTTATAAATAATATAACATAATTAATTAACAGTAGGGGTTTTGAAAAATAAAATTAAATGCTTTGAGAGTTAATTTTAAATACTAAAAGTGAATGAGGTTATATGCAACTGCCCTAAAATTTAGAGAAGTTTTATGCATTTTATTCCATAAAATTCATACCACCACATGCAGATTTTCGCAAAGTGTGGGTTCATACAGGAGTATGCGTTATTTTAATTTTGAATAAATTTTTCATTAAATAGTGGCTCATTTATGAAATCAACTTAATTAATCATCTAATAATCAACGCCTCATCCTTAAACGTTTCAATAACTTATTTTGACTGAAACATCAACATTAATGTCCTTATGGTGCATGCTTTACGTTTTGTCTCTTAAATGATATGAAGTTTCCTTGCCGGTCAAAAACAAAAAGAACAAAATTATAAATTCATATAATATTTCAAAAGAATTATTAGAAGGAAAAAAAGTAAACAAGCAGGCATTCTTAAATAAAATTTATACAACCACGTGCAGTTTACACAAATTCAAGTGCCACTGCTGGTTGATAATATGCGTTATATTAAATTTTGAATAAATTGTTCGTTAAATATTGTGTTTCAGTTAGTAAATCAGATTAATTAATCATCTAATAACGCTTCATCGTTAAACGTTCCCAATAACTTATTGTTGGTTGAAACAACATCAGCATTATTATTATTAATGTCCTTACATATGGTGCATGCTACAATTTGAGTACTATAAAATGTTTCATTTTTTGTGCATTTCATGAAGCATATATCGCCATACATTTAGCAAATATGGCTGATAGTATATATTATTAACTTTGCTTTTGATAATATTCATGTTCTACATTTCAGCTGCACAAGGAATTGAATCACTTCCTGCATTTGCCTCAAGTTCTAGTGATGGTATTTGCAAATCAATGGTAGAGACACAAGGCTACACATGCGAAGAACACAAGGTTTAATTATTATTTTATATTTATAATTAGTGTTCCCTTTATTCTTCTATTAATGCATGGCATTTTAGTCATGTTGCGGATATTAGATCAGAAAAAAAATCTTACGTCTAGTAATTAGAAAATAGATTAGGAGAAATATATAAAGTTTTGGATATATTTGACTAATTCGATTAAGTTATTTTGATAAATTTGACAATAATCAAATATACTTGATATAAAATTTGACATTTGGAGGGGGGGGGGGAGGATGGGATTGGTAATCTGGTGGTGGTCCTAGGCCCATAATTAATTAATATAAAAGCAGCAATGGGTGATTACAGATATATTGTGAGAAACCTGAAAAGAAATTCAAGCCATTCATAATCTTAATTAACTTCCTTGTTTAAAGTGTTATTTTATTTTTAACACATCCTAAATAATTAATTTTCAATTATAGTTCAGTGAATTTTTTACTATAAATATGTTAAAAACAAAAATTATTTTTCAAGCTCTAGTCATTATCCATTACATATGTTTTAAAAAAGGAAAAATTAATTTGGTAGTCCTTATAGTTTTTTTTAATTTTGAATTAATATCCTTATAGTTTATTTTATTTTAATTAAACCCTTATAGTTTTGTCAATTAAATATATTAATCCTACAAGTTAAAATCTTTGAATTTTTTCTTTTAAAAATAAAATTATGCACTTTTATATTCTTATTAAATATTATATGAACTTTGGAATTAATTGCATAATTTTTGTAACTCCAAATTTATATAATTAAATTATATTTTCTAAATAACTTATATATATATATATATATTAATTTTCATGCAAAAATTAAGAAACGTAAACATTATTGTATCAAATCAAATTTTCTTTTAAAATTTTCAGATAAAAGTATCAAATCAATTTTTAATTAAAATAAATAAGCTATAAGAACCTAATTCAAAATGGTGAAAAGTAGAACCTGTAGATTAATTTTTCCTTTGAAATCACCATCTGATTTGTATAACAAACTTTTGCATAACACTATAAGCTAGCTAAACCATGACTTGTTAGCTAATAAATACTAACCTATAAAGTTATGGGTATAATTTCATTGTCAATATAAGAACCTTGTTGAGTGTCCAGTATACTTATCAACTTTACTTACAAAGTCATACGTTCAAATATCTCTGCTGATTCAGGTGACCACAAAGGATGGTTACATCTTGAGCTTACAGAGGATTCCAGAAGGACGATCTGGCAAAAAAAGCAGATAAGCCACCTGTTCTATTACAACATGGCCTCTTTGTTGTAAGCTTAATTAATTATTCGATGCAAAATATTTTTTATTTTCTTATTTTAATTTATTAATGTGCATATCTATCATCATCTTTATTAATTACTTTAATTAAAAATTATGCTGTGTTTTGTGGCGCTTTAGGATGCAGTATCATGGCTTCTCAGCTCTCCTGATGAATCATTGGCATTTATCTTCCGACAATGGGTTTGATGTGTGGCTTGGCAATACACGTGGCACCAGATATAGCAGTGCCCACACATCTCTTTCTCCAATTGATAGGGTAATTTTCTTTTATATATATATATATAATAAAATTCAATAAATATAGGGAGAATGATAGATAAGTTCCAAGGGATTAATTTATTTAATCAAAGTCCCAATCAATTTTAGAATATCATTTGATCCTTAAGTAACATTTTGATATATTGGGAAAAATCTAAATACCCTTGGTAACATTTTTGCAATTTCATTCTCTCATGCATTTGCAACTTGTTATCTCAACTTTAACAAGGAACATGATTTGCAACTTTGACTCCCAATTTTACAATTTTGATTAATAAATTTGTAACTTATTTTTTAAATTTTAATTATATGTTTAACTTAAGGGTATTTAAGTCAACTTCTTTACAATCAGATTTGTCAAACAATACATGGAAGTTTGTTAATATTCTGAAATTAGTTAGGATTTAAGCAGAATTAATTGGTTCCCTTCAAACTTTATTGTCATTCTACCCTTATTATAAAGGAATAGAAAGTATTAATGCAAAGTATGATCACACAAATTTTTCCCTAAGATAATTTATGTAGCACTTGGATCGATAGATTTAAATTTGAATTTTAAATTTAGAATATCATACTTAAAATACCTATATATTTAAAATATTTTGTTTAGATAATGTAAAAAATTTCAAAGGAAGAAGAAATCAAATGAGTTGATATTCGAAGCACAATAAAAAATTAAAAGTGATGATCGTTTCTATTTTTTTTTTTACTGGTAGGAAATGAGACGAAAATAATAAATCCACATCAATAGTAAAAACGTACAAGAAGAAAAAATGAGAGAATTAAAATAATTGAAATTTAAATAAATAAGATATGAGGGAATTAAAATTAAAAAAATTATAACAATTGATATCCATATACTTTTTACATCTAAATAAGATATTTGTTTCAAATCAAATTTAAATTCAAATCTTCAGATTCAAACACAATAAATTTAAGCTTTGTAATTAGGTATCATGTTTTATTGATATACTACTTGTTTATTTATGTTCTCCAAAAATATTTAGGCCTATTGGGAGTGGTCATGGGAAGAATTGTCCTCTTATGATCTTCATGCTTTAGTTCATTACGTGTACAACCACACTGGGCAAAAAATATATTATACAGGGCATTCCCAGGTTAGTATCTTAATTATTTTTCCCCATTTCAATTATTCAAATTTTGTCACAATAAATAAAGTTCAGACACACATATTTTTTATGTGTTGGAACATTGAACTGTGAGAGATGTATTTGTTTTAGTAGATATTTACATAGACCGTACAAGAATCCTAAATACATAGTTTTTTACCAAACATTTTTTATAATAAAACTCAGACCCTATAATTTGTATCAATCATCTATTTGATCCCTTAAGTTTAATTTTGATTAAGCAGGTCCTTTACATTTTTCTGAAATTATCATGTTAGTTTTTTAAATTGTAAAATACAAATTGACTTGCAAATTAATCTAATATACAAAGTACATTGATATCTTGACATGCATATACAACCAAATAAGAATAAATTAGTCCTTAAATTAGTTTAATTTTTGTCAATCTCATCCCTTACAATGTTTTTGTTATTTCATTTTGTTATTTTATTTTTCAGCTTTTTTTTTCCAAGGATTATGAAGCTTTTATTCTTTTAAATTTGTCTCAATTATTAATTTGATCCTTCAAGTTTAATTTTATCAATTGTTTTCCTAAAATTTAAATTACCTAAACAACTATGCTCTTTTCATTAGTCTACATGGCTTCCATCAATATTATGTTATCCTTGTTAGTAAAATATAACTTTATAACCTCCTCTTTAAACAATAAAGACCAAATTTATAATTAAAACAAATTTAATAGATCAAATTGATAATAAAACAAACTTAATTGACCAAATAGATTAAAATTAAACTTGAGAGACTAAATATCGATAGCTAAGTCAAATTTGAGAAACTTAAAAGTTTCATTATTCCAGCATTTTTTCTTTATGAATATAAGTTGGAATAATAATTATTATTAAGTAAATTTCAGGGGACAGTGATAGCCTTGGCTGCATTCTCACAAAAGGAATTGGTAAACATAATCAGATCTGCGGCTTTACTTAGTCCCATTGCTCATCTCAATCATATCCCTTCGCCATTACTACAATTTGCTGCAAATGCCTTTCTAGCTAATGTAACTCCTCTTCTTCATGTATAATGCTCCTTATTTTTTCTCTATCTCAAGATATATTTCATCATTACATTATAAACAATTAACTTGACATGTGCTTTTTTTTTTTTCTTTTTTTCAATATTTGTAGGCTCTTATTGGCTCAACCTTCGCGAGTTCCTTCCAAGAAGGTAGTCAAAACTAAATACATAAAAATTATATATATATATATATATATAAGATTAGTGATTTGTCCTTAAACTATATATTTAGGAGCTTCTGTGATCCTAATTTATTTTTAAACATAATATTCCTTTCAATGTTTGAAAATGTACAATATCATCCTTATTATTAACAAATATTATATTTGATTGTTACTTGACTAAAAAATCATAAAAAATGAATATAACAATTAAAAAAGGAGTATAAATTTTTTATATGTATTTTTATTTTTGGATCCTTTTCTGTAATTTTTAAAATTACTTTTCAAAATTTTCTAGTCAATTTAGAGTAAAAATTAGGTTTTGTTAATAGTAAGGCCGTGCACCATTAATGTCCCTTTTGTTTTATTGCTCATAGATATTTTCTATTGGGGACAATCCTACTTGAGCAATGCTAGGGCATTAAATGTGAGCATCTTTCTCAAGAATTCAAACTTTAGTTCTCCATCATGTGATGGACTAGTTTTTCTGGTTAAACCCAATCCCATTAGTTACCATTTTTAAATATTAAAGGAAAATATTACACAAAAATAAGTTCAGGATTCTAACTCCTGTACTATAATTTAAGGGTATAATTGTCTTTTAACCCTATCTACACATGTCCAACTTTCTTAATTATTTGCATGACACCTATTTGACCAAAGTAATGCATATTACATCTAGAATATTTTGTAATGACTTTCAACACTGATATCTACAGTCAAGAAGCAGCCCTTCTAGAGGTTTTCTGCACTGTTACAGGCATCGATTGCTCTAACATATTGACTCTTTTAACAGGTACAGTATAACTATATAAAATACTACCAAGTTGTCAAACACAGAATTATAATGAGCCTATATTTGATCGTGTTCCCATTTTTTTATTTTTTTAATGCTATTTTGTAATACATTTTTGGAATTGTTTTTCAGAAGGAAATTTGTTTGATTATATTAAATTGAAAATAATTTTAGAGTTAAAAAAATTAGTCGAAAGATGTGGTCGCTAATGATTAATAATAACTTTTAATAAAGTGAAGATAACTATAAGTTGTTTTTATTTTTTAAATTCAAAATAGAATAATTTGAAAATTTAAATTAAAACATTTACCCAATAAATTTTAAGGGAAAAAATAGAAAAACATGTTTTAAACAAAATCAAACCGGCCAAATATTTTTTTTCTTTTGGTAAGTTTCTGCTCGTGTGTAAATGCATTATATTATTTGGGAAAAATTACAACCAAGTTTCATATAAAAAAATTAATTACTATAAAGTTCATTAATAATTGAATTAAATTGCATTTATATTTCTTTATGTGGAACTTCAATGCAATTTTTCCTATTATTATTTTGATACCAATTACTCTCAAATTTTAGGCCCAAACTGTTGCTTTAATTCTACAACTCTAGAAGTCTTGTTATTCCGTGACCTTCAGCCAACGGCAACCATGAACTTGATCCATTATTCTCAAAGTAAGCCTTGTTCATTTTATAAATGCAAATAGAATCACTATATCATTGCATGTTCCTAATGCTAATTAAGTATGTTGCCAATGGAATTATTAGTTCAGAATTTCAATTCATAACTTCTTGGACAAGATGTGATATTTTTTTTTTTTCCTTTTTTCTTTCTTTATTTTCCGTCTTCTTGTTTTTTTTTTTTTGGTTCAATATGTGCTATCTATATGTGTGATGACAATGCTTTATTTAATTGAACTTTTTTTAATAATTTTTTTATCATCACAATCAGGTATTATCATTTCTTTTTTATTGAAAAAAATATGGAAAATTCTTAGGTAGGCTCAGTGCACCACGTCATCAATGCTCCATCTAATGGAATTATATCAATTCAATCAAATAAAGTATTATGTATCATTAGTTTTAATGACTTTATTTTTATAATAGAATACTTATTTAATTTCTTATATTTTTATAAGAGGCCATTCTTGATATCTAATAAAAGAATCAAGTTATATTTAATGCCATTTGAATGTTATGTTTTTATTAGATATCTCTTTCTCAATTATATCATTTTTTATTAATTCAATTCTAAATGCTAATGGCCTCTTAATTAGGGAAACTTATTTTTAAAAAAGCAAATTAAAAAACCAAAATTAATAGCATGATTATGCATGTGAATTTTCACACTACATAAGTTTTCCTACCTAACACAACAATCATTTCTATGTCGTTTCACTTGTTTGTGTTTGATTGATATAAACAGTGGTCAGAACAGGAAGGATAGCGAAGTATGACTATGGAAATCCAATACAAAACAATCAACATTATGGACAATCCAGGCCTCCTGTGTACGACATGACCAGCATTCCAAACGACTTGCCTCTCTTCCTCAGCTACGGGAAAAAACGACATTCTATCAGATGTCGGAGGCGTGCAGGTTTTGCTGGACGAACTCAAAAAACCATGATCAGATAAGCTTATGGTGGTTTTTAACGAAGACTATGCTCATGCTGATTTCATTTTGGCTAACAATGCAAAAGAAGTCGTTTATGAGCCTCTGATG